>NC_000068.7:11642500-11942500 GCF_000001635.26 Mus musculus
TGGGGGAGAATCCCCCTAGAGGACTCAGTTTACAAAACCCTAAGTGAGACCACTGCCAAGAAGTGCTTGCTCACCCCTCCTGCCGCGGCAGGGAATCCCCCTTTCCTTGTACAGGCAAAACACAAAAAAGGACTCATAAGTGAAGCCTGATCCTTCTCACCAAACACTGCCCACACCTCCTAGTAATTGAACTTGAAAAAAAAAACTGGTTTGAAAAATTACCGCAAACCATATTGTCATAAAAAAAAAAAAAAACACTTCCTATATGAGATCACAGAACAGAGTAGGCACAAGTTCCTGCTGAGCAGATCAGCCTAATGCTTAAATAGAACAACTCCTGGCTGTCATTGACATTGTCTAAAAGCCAAGATGACAGACTGAGAGGCCTGAGCCCTTGTTCTGGCATTCTCCCAGGAAGATGCAGTAAAGGGGTTGACCCAATATACTGCAGAGAATTTCATCCAGTTCCCTCCTCCATCCTGATCCCATGTGCCAGGAAGATGGAGCCACGCTTGCTGATGTTGGGGTTTCTCTCATTAACCATAGTACCCAGTTGTCGGGCAGGTAAGAGACCAGGAACTGCCCTGGGAACCTTGGGAAGACTAACAGAATCTTGGTAAGCCTACATCTGCTCAGCTATACAACCAGAGGGAACAATGAGATGGAAAACTTTGAAGAGGGAGTTGAATCATGGGTTCTAACTCTTGTCCAGGGTCCACTAGGACCTCTTTTTGTGCCTCAGTGGTCCCTAATCTATCAACCTTTCTTAAAATAGCAGGAAGGAATTTCTCATTCATAGTCCTTTTTAGGTTTCATTCCCAGGGATGGTTTGGCTTTGCTGTCTTGGAAGTTTCTTGTAAATATCATTTTATGGCAATTTCAGAAAACATAAATATATTCATTTTTCAGAGCATGACTTTCCTCTGCTTCTCTGGGTGTAACGTCTGTGTGTTTTACATAAATATGAATTCCATCATCATAGATTTTGTCAGGTATAGTTTTAAGAAATAAAAACCATCACCAACTCAGACATCAAACAACTCTTCTTAATTGAGGATGAATTCCCTAATACCATTTTTTCTTGCTAATCCAGAAAGAGAAGTGAGGTTTGTGGAAATACATATATTTCAAGTCTATTAGATAGATTATAGATAGATAGATAGATAGATAGATAGATAGATAGATAGATAGATAGATATGGGACTGTCTCACTATGTAGTCTTGGGGTGCTTGGAATTTGCCATGTAAACTAGTTTGGCCTCAAACTCATAAAGATCTACCTGCTTCTGTGCATAACCCCACACTAGGCTGAAAATATATTTTTTGAAAGCCTACAGTTTCATATTCTTAATTTCTAGGAATTTATTCTTAAATGACCCCAGAAAAATGTATTAAGAAGAGTAAAATAAATAACATATACACGAAGCTTGATTGCTGACTGGGGGCAAGTGATCACATTGTGTTGGGTCACTTGGGAGCATCTTGGCTTTGGAGTTAAGATGTTTATGATTTTAGGAAGCTTTTATTGTGTGATTTCTCCCCTAAAAGTATCTATCCCTCAATGGTGTCTTTGTCAGGTTAGTTCAAGTCAGAACAACCAAGTCTTTACAGTTATGTGTATTCTGTCTCTGAGGAAAGGCTTTCAAGTAAACTTGTGTTATGAGCTGTGGTTGATTTATATAAAGCTCATTTACTTGGTTTTGCAAAACATCTGTCCACTACTTCTTATGCATGTGTATATGGGGAAATGACAGCATTACAGGTTGGAACATGCCTGGAGCTACAGGGGTGTGGGGCTGTCAGAGAAGACTTCATGAAGATAGCGTGTCCATTGAGCCCTGGAGACTGGTAAATTTCCATAAGGAAAGATTTTAGATGAGAAGGCACATGGATCAGGAAATAGAAGAGTCTGAGGAGTCAGTATATGTATTCTCTGAATATGGGGCTATTGGATAAAGAACAGAAAGATAGGAATGGGGCCAAAGGCATTAAAGCTCTGGACAGGAAGCTCAATCCTTTTCTTTTCCTGTGTTGTTGGGGATAGAAATCCAAGGCTTTGAGCACACTAAGCAAGCACTCTAACGCTGAGCTGCATTCCTAGCCCACAACTTAAAATACTTTAGTTGTATTTGGTAGGCAACAGAAAACTACTTGAAAAATGTCAGGGAATGCCATTTATAGAGTACACTTGATAAATCAGATGTATACATTTTATTACAACTTCTAATCACTTTACAGTGTGGGTGTCATGAATCAGTAGAAGTAACCCCAAAATCAGAATATCAGTGTTGCAAGGCTCACATCACTTTTGTATTTTCTATTGGAGACAAGACCAGAGGTGATTCTGGCTGATAATAGAAAGAGATCAGGTGCAAGGAGTTATGTCAAGAGGCAACTTGGTTCCCAGTGGGAAACAGAAAGAAATGGCCAGAGGTCAGCAAGTAGCTCAGAAACTAACCCAGGGCAAGAGATGATCTTATTTCAACTTTGTTTATCGTCCAGGAAGAATTTAGTTTAAGCAATTAATGGGGCTGGAGAGATGGCTCATTATTGGTTTAGAGCACTCATTACTCTTGTGATGCGTTGAGAACCCAGGACCCAAGATGGTGGCTCAGAACCATCTGTAACTCCAGTTCCAGGTGATCTGACAACTTCTTCTGGCCTCCATAGGCACCGTACACATGGCAAATAGGCATAGATGTGGGTCAAATGCATATACACGTAAAAATAAATAAATATTAAACTTTAAGAAAGGGTAGAAAAATAAACAAATCTTTCTATTCCTTGGGGGCAAGAGGTCTTTAATGAAATAAGACAGACTGTCAACAGATTCAATTTCTAGCTGATTCATAAGGCAGATTTTCATTTTGAAAATTTCCAAAGCCACCATTTAAAATTGTGATGTGGTACAAGGGATGTATTAGTCAACCCGGGTGTTTTTAGTCTCTGTATCACTGGGCCTTGGGATGTGGTTAAAAGAGAATTCTCCCTGATGTTGCCAACACAGCAGCAGCTAACTGAAGCCACCTTTCTTAGAACTGTGGAAACTCTGAGCTGTCTCTTGATCATTTTTCATTCTAGGAATTCTGTAATCAAATCCTTATCCCTCTAGAGTCAGAAGACAGAAGGTATGGAAACATGTTAAGGTGGTACGCATGTCTAGTTATCCCTTCTGGTAAAGGCTACTGCCCACACTAGAAGTTCCGGTCTTCAGCTCCGTTATGCTTCCCAGTGCCCCGTCAGTTTCTTCACAGTGTTAGAGCTATTGTGACTTTGTTCATCATCCAAAATAGACCTTGGAGACATGTGGTTTTGCTAAGCACTGGGAATACTTAATAAAGCAAACATTACATTTGTCCCTAAGGGTCTAAGATAGCCTGATATGGAACTTATGCCTGTGCTTGATTTAGCTTGGAACATTGAAAAAACAGTAATTTATTTCATCCACTTACATGTCATCTGGCCATGCTCTGAAAGAACAGCTTCCGAATGCTCAACACCTCCATCACTGGGTCCCTCCCAAAGGCAGGGATTTTTGTGTTCATGTATGCATATGTGTATTTTTGTGGCTATGTGTGTAGATGAATGTGTGTGGAGGCCAAAGGTCAACTTAGGTATTAATCCTCAGGTGCCATTCACATGAGTTGGTTTTCTTATTATTTGGGTTTTTTATTATTGTTGTCTAGAGATGGAGTTTCTTGCTGGTCTGGGACTACATGGTTAGGCTAAGCTGGTTGGTCAAGAATCTGCCTACTTCTGCTTTCTTAGGGCTGATACTAAAGGTATGCACTGCTGTAATATATACATACATACACACACACACATATATATACATTATATATACATATACAATATATATAGATTAAATGTATCAGTGTTTTGCCTGCATGTTTATATGCACACCACATGCCTGCCTGGTGCCCTCAGAGGTCAAAAGAGGGCATTGGCTCACCTTGGACTGGAACTATAGAGAGTTTTCAACTCCCATGTGGGTGGTGGGAAGCAAACCTGGGTCCTCTGCCAAAGCAGGTGCTCTTAACCTCTGAGCTATCTTTCCAGCTGCATAATGATTTATGTGAGCACCAGGGATCAGAACAGAGGTCCTCATATTTATGAGGTAAGCACTTTATCTACTGAGCCATCTCCCCAGCCCTGAACATCTCTCTCTCTCTCTCTCTCTCTCTCTCTCTCTCTCTCTCTCTCTCTCTCTCTCTCTCAAAAACTTTGAGAATTCTAGATATTTTTGTGTAATTTCTTATGGAAACCATTCCTGTGGTAGCACTGAGTGCCATGAGGATAGGCTGCACCCTGACATGTTCATGTCAACTCTGCTTTCCTTACTGTCCAATGATGGCCGGGCATTTTACAGATAGAGGTTGAATTCTCTTAAGAAATAGTGTGCCACCAGTGGTCAGTGAGAAATAGAGCTAGGAGGCAAATGAAATTTTAAAGATGTATAGTATAGAACAAGGCACCTAATGATGTTAGAAAAACCAAAGGCAAGACCTAGCAAGTCACAGCTTTCAGCAAACTTCTCTCTGCAACAGGAGAAGGTTGTTGCAAAGATCTTGAAATCCCCTTACAATTCCATCATTATACATCAAGAATTCTGGGGGGAAAAAGACCTACTCTCTCCTCTCCTCTATCTCTCTCTCTCTCTCTCTCTCTCTCTCTCTCTCTCTCTCTCACAAACACACACACACACACACACACACTCACTCACAAGTCTTTTTTATCCTGGGGTACTTTTGGAAACAAGAAAAGTTCCCAACCAAAGATATGCCCACTACCATGTGGATTGAAAGGTCACCGGGTATCAGCAGACCCAAGCCTGAGAGCTGGGTTCCAGGTTATTTCCCCACTCTCCAGAGTGCAACGCTCTGCACTGCAGCATGACTACTAATTCTGTACTGCTCGAGTTGTGGGTGTAGGGTAAAAACACCACTGTGTTTCGGTGAAGTCTTCTCCCGTTTGATGGCTTGCTATGGGGATTTCTTCCTTCAAACTGTGTTCATGTCTCGAAAAAGGAGTGGGAATTTATCTCTTTCTTCTCTTTGTTTTGAGCCATTCCCTCTGGGGGAGGGAGGGAAGGGAGAGTCTTTATTCAATGCATTACTTCAAAAAGTTATAGATCCCAGACCTGAGATGCCTCTGTGGTTAAGAGTGCATACTACTTTTGCAGTTTGGTTCCTAGTACCCATGCTGGGAGACTTACCCTGCCTATTTGAATCCAATGACCTCTTCTGTCCTGCATGTATGGATAGACACATACATAAATAAGACCTTGCTGTCCTGGAAATCAACCTGTAGATTAGAACAGCCACCACCTCAGAGCTCCACCTGTCTCTGTCTTCTGAGTGCTGGGCATGCACCACTTCTGCCCAGTGATCCCAGGCCTCTTGATGACTTGATTACATCTTCTGTATGCCTTTATTCTGATTCTCAGAAGTGATATCTCTTTATCCATGCAGCCAGCCATTCATGCATTAGGATTATAGAGGTGGATAAAGGTACAGTCCTTGTTCTCCAACATGAAGACTAAACATCTGCTGATTGATTCTGATTAGGAAGACTGCTAAGGGAAAACTTGCATCTGCCAATGAGTCAACATTCTGTTCCCTTTCCAACCCTCTGCCACATTTTCAAGGACATCACCCATTTGCAGGGAAAACTACAACTAAGTGATCTCTGAAGATGTTGGGTGTTTTCTACTCTAATGTTGCTCACATCTTTTTTGGCTAGTTGATTTTATGGTCATTCTAGATTTTGCCTTTATCAACAAGACAACGCAGGTCTCACCGGGAGCTGTCTGTGGAATCATGTTTCCCAACCCCAGCTTCAGTTACAACATGCATCTGGAATGGCTGAGACTTCTTCAGACCAGTGAAGTCAGACTCTCAGGGGAGAAGAACCAGACGTACCAATGACATTATTTTTATGTCCCCCCAAACAATGAAGATGCAGTGAGGAATGAGATCCGTCTAATATTGTAGAGAAGTAATATAATGGAATAATCCTACAGCCGGGCATGGTGTACATCGCTGTGACCCTTGCTTGCACTTGGGTGATTGGTGCAGGAAGATTTTGAGTTTGAGGCCAGCACAGAGCTCCACAGTGAAACTATTTTAAAAAGAACGAACAAGAAGAGAAGGAAGAGGGGAAGGGAGAAAGGGAGGGAAGGGAAGAAGAGAAACGCAAATGGTTTTTCATGCTGGTTAATTTCATTGCTTCATTTTTATTCTTTGAAAATAGAGGAGAACTTCTCAAACTTTACAAGACTCCTGGGGATTTTGTTATAAAGCATTCTGTTCGGAGAGGGATTCGGTAGCTTGAAATTCTGTTCAAACAGGCTCCAACACGAGATGTGTGTTGTCAGTGCATGGGCCCAGTTCTGAGCAGCAGGCTATCATGTAACAACAACAACAACAAAAAAATGCACACTATGTAACCACACAGAGGTTTCAACTAAAATGGGAGACAACTTCAGAGAAGATTAAATATTGATCAAAGGTTGCACAGTCTATATAACACAGCCTATAAATATTATAAGTGGTCAGAATAAAGAGAGCAGCCTACTGCCTGGGTAATTAAAGATGATGCTTTGAGAAGGGCTTTTGGAGAACCTAGCTCTGAATGATGCTTAAGAATAACAGAGCATTAGCCGGGCAATGGTGGTGTACACCTTTAATCCCAGTACTTAGGAGGCAGAGGCAGGCTGATTTCTGAGTTCGAGGCCAGCCTGGTTTACAGAGTAAGTTCCAGGACAGTCAGGGCTACACAGAGAAGCCCTGTCTCAAGACAACAAAACAACAACAACAAAACAAAACAAAACAAAACAACAGAAAATGTTAGAAGACAGTATTGTGTGATGATTCTGCCAAAGCTGTACACATGGGCCATTATCCGTTTGCAGAGATGTGTGTCTGAACAAAATGATTTTCAAGTGCACAGTGTTTCTCTGATAAAAATTAATACTTTCCCCACATAAAAAAAAAAGCTGAACATGGTGGCACATGTTTGTAATCGCATTGCTGGGAAAACAGAGATGGGTAGATCGCTGGGGCTTACTGGTCTACCAGCCAAATCAGTGAGCTCTAGGTTGTTGGGAAACCATATCCCAAAAGAAAAGATAGATGGTATACACACTACACACACACACATATAGTAGTAGTAGTAGTAGTAGTAGTAGTAATAATAATAATAATAATAATAATAATAATAATAATAATGATAATGATAATGATAATAATAATAATGATTTTGCTCAGGCATAAGACTTTGCATGTTCCCCATCCTACTTAAATCCTCCAGTGCCCATAGGCATTAGTTATCTCTAGTAGATTTCTTTGACATGATGAATTACTGAGTAGCCTTGCCAGTACCACATGACACCCTGGATATAGTCAAAGAATTTTTTAGTTTTCTTCTACCTCTACATCTGTGTTTTTAACTATGATGCAGTCCTGTTAACCTCATACCACAAGGTCAGAATCCCATGGCTTCTAACACGACAGCCTCCTTTTACCCTGCCAGTTCACTAGGCTTCAACCAGCAACTCTCAAGGTAGCACCAGACATCCTACATGCAGGAGGCTGAGGCTCACATGACTGGACTACCAACAGTAAACGGTTTCACCCAAAAGAAGCACTGTTTTTAAATTTTTATTTATTTATTTATTTATTTATTTATTTATTGGTTTAAATTTTTTCTTTTCTTATATGTATGGGTGTATGGATATTTGACCTGCATGTATATATGTGTACTCTGGGCATGCTTGGTGCCAAGGAGGCCAGAATAAGGTATTGGATCCCCTGAAACTGGAATTATGGAAAGTTGTGAGCCACTATGTGGGTCCTGGGACTTGAACTCAGGTCCTCTGCAAGAGCAGCAAGTGTTCTTAAGTTGTGAGGCTTCTCTCCAGTTCCAGAAGAAACATTTCAAACAGTGATGATGATAGCGAGAGCTTATGCTCACTGTCTACATGCCATCTCTTAGTATTGTGTTAAATCAGTGTCTCTTGGTTCAGTTTTCAAAATAAGGTAGTTGTGTTGGGCATTGTGGTCTATGCCTTTATGTTCAACACTTGGGAAACAAAGGCAGCAGCTCTCTACACAGTGCCAGTCTCCTCTACACAGAGCAGTGTTCTCAACCTAACACTGCAGCCCTCTAATGCAGTTCCTCACACTGTGGTGACTCCCCAACCATAAAATTATTTTTGTTGCTACCTCATAGCTGTAATTTTGCTACTTTTATGAATTTTAATTTAAATATCTTTTTTTCCCAATTGTCTTAGCAACCCACAGGTTGAGAATTGCTGACACAGAGAGTTCCAAGCCAGTTAGGGCCACATAGTGAGCTCTGGAAATAAAACAACATAAAAAGCAGTTCTTATTATCTTCCCTTTGCAGTTGACCAATGGAGTCTTTGGTCAGTTAAATCAGTAGCTGGTGTAACACAACTAGGAAGTCTCTAGAATCTGAGTTTACAGAATCTCTACCCACCATCCTGAGCCATGACCACCTTACACAGCAGCTCCACAGTCTACCTGAATGGCCACCTGTTGAATCTCTTGTCTTTACTTTTGTGCATGTGTGTGTGTGTGTATACATATGCATGTATATACACATGTGTGTGGAGGTCAGAGCTTCATTCACACGACATCTTCTTTTATCCCTTGACCTTATCTTTTTGAGACACTCTCTCACTGAACCTGGAGCTCACCAATTCAGCTAGACCACCTGCTCAAAAGCTGCAGTGGTCTTGTCTTCCCCAGCCCTCTGCTGGGGCTACAAACATACATCATGGTGCTGGGATTTCTACCTGGAGGGTAGGGAATCCAAGCCTGAGTCCTCTTGCTCTCCCAGACAGTTACACCTCAGCATAGCCTCAGCCTCTTTTTTTCCCCCTGAATGTATGTAGCTCAGGGTGGCTTAGAAATTCATGAAGTGATTAAGGCTAATCTCAAACTCCTGATCACTCCACCTTACTTACACGTCTGGAGTTCACTCTGGTAGGACCTCCTCAGGACCCTGCTAGTCTTAGATCCTGTATTCTCTGAATCCTTCTGTTACCTTCAAAGAGCAGCCTGGGGTGTTTTCCTTGCATCTGATAGCATTTCAAAGAAGTCACAGCAGCAGAGTCTGGGCTAGCAACCGGCAAAACAGAGGAAATTCTGAGCACCTTTGGCCATGAGTCACCACACCTTCTGAGCACCTTTGGCCATGAGTCACCACACCTTGTTCAGGAATTGCCATCTCTGCCCACAGAATCGCCCACTGTTTTCTGTGTGGGACCAAAATAGATACCTCCTTCATAAACTTTGTGTGTGTGTGTGTGTGTGTGTGTGTTCTCTCTCTCTCTCTCTCTCTCTCTCTCTCTCTCTCTCTCTCTTGGTAATAAAAAACAAAAGACAAAGATGGGTATGTGCTTCCAAGGGCAGACTAAGAAGCCACTTACAGGTGAGTGTGACAGGTGAGAGGAACCGTGGCAAGGAACACCCTACCCTGGTGGCAGAGCTTCTCGATATTTGTATGTCTGCTGCTTTGCTTCTCAGTTCATTCATGATCTATTGAGCAACTTCACGCAAGGTTAGAGAGGCAGAGATGAATAAGACCCAACTCTTGGCCTCCAGGAGCTTCTTGCTTATGCGGAGAGAATACCCAAGCTAAGGGCTGAGATTTAAGTAAGAGCACAGAGCTGGTGGACACACACTCCACTGCCCACTCCTCCTGCAAGACCGACACACCATAAGCTAGGAACTGCTTCCCATTATATGTACATGCAGAAGAGAGAAGGGCTCACGCTGTTTTGTCAGTGTGAGTGACTAGAATTAGAATCCAGCACTTTCCATTTTGAGTTTAGAACAATCTGCAGAGGTTTTGTGCTTGTTTGGCTCAGCAATACCTTTCAGGGACATCTCAGGTAGGACGTACTGGGAGTCCTTCAGTAACAGACTGTTTCCACAGGCTCAGGAGTCTCTGAGGCACCATCTATAGGCCAACTCTCACATGTCTGAGTACATTTGAAGATCTCCCAGGTCCTCAACATCTATGACCTCTTCAAGGAAGAAAGGAAAAGGGGGAGGGAGGGCAGGAGGGAAGGAACCTCATTAATCCAATTCAGACCATTAGTGAGTTTCCTTCCCTTCCCTTCCCTTCCCTTCCCTTCCCTTCCCTTCCCTTCCCTTCCCTTCCCTTCCCTTCCCTTCCCTTCCCTTCCCTTCCCTTCCCTTCCCTTCCCTTCCCTTCCCTTCCCCTCTTCTCCCCTCCTCTCCCCTCAACTTCCTTCCCCTCCCTTGCCCTCTTCTCCTCTCCCCTCCCCTCCCCTGCCCTGCCCTGCCCTCTCTTCCTGCCCTCTCCCTTCTCTTTTTCTCCCTTCCCCTCCCCTCCCCTCCCTTGCCCTCTTGTTATCTCTTCTTTTTCATCTCCTGTGGTTCTAAGGATCCAACCCAGGACCTCACCAAACCAACCTAGATAAGCATTCTACTACTTCGCTCTTGTTTTTTTGAGACAAGGACTCTAACTCAGGCTGACCTTGAACTTCCCCACCGTCCAGGATGGCCTTAAACTCATTATCTTCCTTTCTCCAAATCCCCCAAGTGCTGGGATTACAAAGTATATTATCAGACTGTTTTTTGTTTTCTGTGATGCTAAGGATTGAGCCCAGGGTTCAATTCACACTAGACAAAACACTTTACCTCTGAGCTGGGTCCCCAGTTCTTACTATACTGTATAAAGCCGAAAAGAAAAGCAGTGCTTTAAAGATGTATTAATAAACTATAAGAATAATACATAATAAATTGATATGTAAAAAACCACAATGTATATATGTAAATGAGAGCAGCCCTAAAACCAAACAGGCCTGTGTCCCCAGGGAAAAGGTCACTTTATCATGTTGTGGGGAACGGCAAAAGAAATGTTTCTAAAAGTTTCTTTTGAAGTCCCCGACATCTATGCTGACGTCAGCCTCTTCCTGCCCAGCGCTCTGAAAGTTTCCAGGGAGTTTTGGGGCCAGTGACTTGACACAGGGTTGTATGTTTGACACTTGCTGACTGTGGGCAGGTTGTGGTGGCTTTCCCTGCCTGCCAAGCCCCACTCAGCTGAGCATCAGCATGGTATGTGCTTCCTGTCCCCGTGCTAGTGACACCTCTCTGTTCAGACCTTGATTTAGAACAAAAAAGAACCTTTGTGAAGAGAAAACTCCTTATTTAAAGGAAAGTAAACCGAACTTTTGAGAGTCTTTTTAGAATAAAAGGGCGAGTCCTCAGGAGTCCCGCTGGTACCCCTGAGGGGAGGTGAGCCTTGAGGGCTCGCTGCTAGGTTTCCCTGTCTGGTCCCAGACATCACTTTCCCTTTCTAACTGTCTCCTCAGAGGCCGCTTCTGGAGGTAATTTTTAGCTGCCAATGCTGAGGAACTATTGGCCAGAGCATGCCACCCTGCTTCTTAGAGAATACAACTGCCACCATTGAAAACCTAGGCTGTCTAACCAGTGAGCTCAGGGCGTCCGCCTGTCTCCACCTCCCTTTTCCTCCTGTGCTGGGATTTGCATGTGCACAGCCATATAGAGTTTATAGAGTGCTGGGGATGTGAACTCAGGTTCTCATGCTTCTGTGGCAAACCCACGAAACCATCTCCCATCCTTAGTTTTATATATTTCACTATACATTCATATTATAATATACATTATATATTATATAATATATATTATATAAAACATATGTAATATATATTATAATATATAATACCATGGTATTGGCAGTGCTTAGAATAGGTGCCCCAGATTTTCGTAACTTTTTCTTTGTTTTCTGTTTCTCTTCTAATCTTTTTTTTTTAAGTTGGTTATTTTATTTTTTTACATTTCAAATGTTATTCCCCTTCCTGGTTTCCTCTCCGCAGCCCCCACAATCCCATCCCCCTCCTCCCTGCTTCTAGGAGGGTGCTACCCCACCCACCCACCCACTCCCACCTCACTGCCCTGGTATTCCCCTTCACTGGGCATCAAGCCTTTACTGGACCAAAGGCCTCCCCTCCCATTGATGCCAGATAAGGCCATCCTCTGCTACATATGCAGCTGGAGTCATGGGTCCCTCCATGTATGCTCTTTGGTTGATGGTTTAGTCCCTAAGAACTTTGGGAGGTCTGGTTGGTTGATCTTGTTGTTTTTCCTATGGAGTTGCAAACCCCTTCAGCTCCTACAGTCCTTGCCCTAACTTTTCCCCTGGGGCCCCTGGGCTCAGTCCAATGGTTGGCTGCAACTTAAACAGCTGTCCCACACCATGGTTACTTCTCCAGTCTTTAATTGCATTTGTTTAACAATTTATTTTAACAATTTATTTTCTTATGTAATATATGTGTGTGTGTGTATACATCTATATATATATGAGAGAAGAGGGCATCAGAAAACAGAGGGTATCTGATCCCTTTACAGGTTGTGAGCCACCATGTGGTCGATGGGAATTGATTTCAGGACCTCTCTGGAAGAGCAGCCAGGGCTCTTAACAGTTGGGCCGTCTCTCCAGCTTGTATTTGTTTGTTTACTTATGTATTCATTTACTTATAGACAGGGTCCAGCTATGTATCCTGAACTGACTTGCAGTGTAGCTAGGCTGGCCTCAAACTCATGGTAATCACCTCTGTCAGCCTTCTGAGTTCTGGGACTACACATGCAGGGGAAATCCCACAGATATCCATTTGAAACAAGCCCTCACGATTACAACTTGCTTCTCAGAAGGCTCTGTCTTTTTTCAGAAGACTGTGGGCGGGATTTACCAATTTAGCAGTGCTCCGCTAAAAATATGGCCCCCTCCCAAGAAATCCGTTTCTAAGATTTGAGGGGAAAACTGTCTTTAGTTTTCAGAGAAAGAGGAGGAATATTTCTTCCCAGACTTTTCTCTCTCTCTCTTTCTTTTTTAATCTGATAACACTTTAATTTAAATCAAGTTGACATTCTGTGGTAAGTTTGTGGTTAACTCTTTCAAGTGCTGAAGCTTGTTTTCTGAGGTGACTGGAGAGTTAGAAAAAGACAGGCAGCCCAACCACTGTACTCTGTAAGCATTACAGGCTCCTGGATGTGACAATCTAGAGGCCGCTCTGTGAGACAGAGGGCAGTTCTCAGCTCCTTGCCTGGGTTTCTCTTTCTAAGAGCAAATTCCTAGTTTCTGTAGACCTACTGTTTGTTGTTTGTGTAACTACTGCCAAGAAGGCACAGGGTTTTCTCCAAAATGGTCTTACTAGTGAGTCACACATTCCTGCCTTATGGAAACCCAGGCTTTGACGAAGCCTGAGAGAACTGGGCCTCAGAAACGTGTGTCAGATGACAACAGGACTCACAGACACAAAAGGCTAACCACCGTTCTGCAAATATTGTTATTTCAGTGTTTCCCCTTTAATTTTAAGAAACTTTTCTTTAATAATGACACACACACACACACACACACACACACACACACACATTTTTGACAGGGTCTCACTGTGAAGCCCTGGTTGTCATGGAACTATCCTGGAACTCATTATAGAGACCAGGCTGGGCTAGAACTCAGAGATCCACCTGCCTCTGCCTCCCGAGTGCTGTGATTAATGGAATGTGCCACCATGTCTGGCTTTCATGAGTATTCTTTCAATCATCTTTGGATTCATTTCCTGCTATTGGCATGGCCATATAATTTTCCACCTTTAAACAGAGTCATATCAAGAGATTTTCCACTAGTGAACCATCCATCACTGCTGAGATAAATTCTAATTGATCAGAATATTAGTTTTTGTCATACCTGGCTAGAACCAAGTACAAATATTGTAATCGATATTCTGTTGTCTGTTTTTATAAGTGAGATGGTCTTACGGCCATTTTCTCTGCAGTTCATCCCAAGTTTAATAGGAAGACTAACATAACTCTGTAAAAGGAATTAGAATCATTGAAGTGTCTGTGCTGGTCTGAATGAGAATAGCTGCCATAGGCTCATAGATTTGAATATTTAGTCCCCAGTGAGTGGAATTTCCAGTTTGGGAAGGATTAAGAGGGGTGACCTTTATTCAGGGTTTTGAAAGACTCATGTGATATTCCAGGGTTGTTTTCTCTCTCTCTCTCTCTCTCTCTCTCTCTCTCTCTCTCTCTCTCTCTCTCTCTCTCTCTCTCTCTCTTTCTCTCTCTCTCTCATGGCTGTGGACAGAGATCTGAGCTGTAAGCTGTTCCTTTACTCTACCATCATGGATTCAAACTCCCTGAAACCATATGCCAAATTAAATGTTTTCTTTGTAAGTCCTGGTACCCTATCTCAGCAATGGAAAAGTTAACTAAGATGCCCTCTGAAACAGTTTGTATTAAGCATCTGCTACCTATTTCATATATTTGTTCACAAGTTGATTTTTTCAAATGATTGGTTTATTAGGTATAATTCTCCTCTTTCTTCAGCTTCTTTCTCTCTTTCTAAGACAAAATGTCGCCATGTACCTCAGGCTGGGCTTGAACTCACAATCCTGCTCATTTTTGAGTTTTTGGTGGATCAGTAGTTACACCTCCCTTTTCTTCAAACTGATGCTCTGTTGTTCTTGCTCCTTCTAGTCCTGACTATTTTCAGAATCTACTTAAATGAATAGTTTTTAATTTGGAGGACATTCTCTGCTGGTTTTTTTTTTTTCATCTTGGTCAATCTTTCATTTACAGTTTTGATCTCCTTTCTTTAACATTATTCCATGGTTTTTTAACTTCCTCCAGTAAATATTAAATGGGATAATGCCTGTTCTTTGAACACGTATTTTCCTTTGAGGTTGTAGACATCCCTGGAGAGGCTGTGCTGGCTCAGTACTGCAGGGTTTGTGGTTATCATTTTTGTTGCTATTCGGTGCAGAATATTTTACAGAATGAGTTCTGAGTTTCCCTTTGATCCATGGATTTGTTTGGAAGTTTGAGGTTTCTTTTTTAAAATGTGTGAAGTTTTATTGTTGTTTGTGGTTTCGCTCTCTGTTTTTAACTTTTAATTTCATTGCGCCATGATTAGAAAATGAATCTGTGTGATGCTTATTCTTTGACACTTGTGGAAACCACCTCTGGTGCCTAGTAGGAGCTCAGTTCTCTTTACCACTGTCCCATGCGTGATAAAGAGAGTGTACATTGCCTATGTATTGGTCACACAACTACATAAATATGCACAAATCAAGCTTACTGACAACTAACAGACCTTCTTATAGAGTAACCTTTTCTTATTAGTGGTCCTTGCAACATCAGTTTGTTTTGTAGTGAGTTCTGGGCTTAATTCTAGTTGGGTTACTTTTTGTGGTTTCCCTTGGCTTCCTGAGCTGTATTTGGTAGCATCTGATTGGCTGACCTGCTTTTACTATAGGATTCCCATGAGTGTGGTCTCTTTGATAGTTCAGGAGTTGTGTTCTAGACACTGCAGTATGTGAAATGTATTATCTTTGGTTATTGCCGTAGAGTCTGTGTTATGTAACTTGGAAGAGTGTAGGGTGATTTACAGCAGTGCCTCCCTTGTGTGGAGACAGCACAGTGTGTTACCTCTTTCTGTTGTTACATCCAGTGTTGAGTCTTCAGCCTTGATCCTAACCCCACTCACTCCCCTGCATCTTGGGTCTTTTGTCTCCTTCATTATTCATGTTGAGATTTTGTCTAAGTTTGAGGAGGACTAAGTAATGAATGGAATATGGTATAAGTTCTCTCATCTGGGATGGAAGTATATCTTACCTCCTACCTTGTGTGTTCACAGTGTTGGGCTTGATCTCCAGAATCAACAGGAATGTCAATGGTTCAGAAGCAAATATGTTCTACAACATTTATTTGCGTTTATACAATAAAACCCTACTCAAGTAACATCTACAACACCAATGACCGTAAGAAAGTGAGGAGCTAAAATCAAACACACAGAAGAGATATATAATAATGAAAGTTACTTATGCTTATAATATTTCTAATTATACTTATAATAATTATAAGTATACTTATACTTAATTATACTTATGTTAATTCTACTTTCATTATTTAATTATTTAATTATTTAATTATTTAACTCTACTCTCTCTATAAAGGCCCGAGTTAGATTATTAATAAATACAACTAGATAAAGGAGTGAGAAAAGACTAATGATGGGACACAAGGCAAACTTAACAGGCAAAGTTAAGCAAGCTGAAGCTTCCCTCTTGCGTAGGTGATGAAGATGCCTCTTTCCCCAGCTTCTGTTTTCAGAGTTCACTGTGCTTGTGTGTGTGTGTGTGTGTGTGTGTGTGTGTGTGTGTGTATGTGTTATGGCATGTGTTTATGTTTGTACATGTAGTGTGTATTTATGTGGTGTGTGTGTGTGTGTGCGTGCATGTGTGTGTGATATATGTGGTATGTGTGGTGTATGTGGTGTATGTGATGTGTGTGGTGTGTGTGTGTGTGTCTGTGTGTTGGGGGTGGGCCTTGTCTTCTAGTCAAACAGGTCAAACCAAACAGGACAGCACCTGTTTGGTGCTGTTTGGTGCCGACAGAGACTCGGTTCCAGATGCCTTGACAAAGTCACTGCAAGGCTATATTCACACCCCTGAGCTACCCTAGCAAATCCCAGGACTCTGTGAGGTAGGAGTCACAAGGATGCTATTCTTGGTATGTTTTGTGATGCAGCAGGAGGGGTTGCTTTAGCAGGCCCATGGTGAGGCATCCCCCACCTCTGGTATCAGCCGTAGGACAGCTCTAGTATAAAATGGAGTTTATTTGGGACATGGGAGTAGAGGCAGAGGAAGGAAGGGGACAGAGAAGAACAGAAAGAGAGAAGAGAGGAGGAGAGAGAAAAAGGGAAGAGGCCTTCCAGGAACATGCTGAGGGAGTGGGAGAGAGAGAGAGAGAGGGAGAGAGAGAGAGAGAGAACAGGGAGAGAGAGGAGGAGAAAGGAGGAAGAGGGAGGGAGAAGGGGGAGGAGGAGGAGGAACAGGAAGGAGAGAGAGGCCAAACAATCCTTTTTATAGCAAGTCAGGCTAGTACCTGGCTGTTGCTAGGTAACTGTCGGGCAGAGCCTAGAAGAAAGGCTAACAATTCTCACTGGCCATTCTTGTCCCTGTGCCTGCAGGAGTGAAAAATGCCCATGTCGTTGGCTAATCCTCCAACTGTCTCAGAACCTCAGAGCAGGAGACCATGACCAAGCCAAAGCATTTAGTGCTGAGGTGCAAGTGAGGGGTCATCACTGACTGACTCATTGCCTCCTCCAAATCCCCGACAGCTGCCCTTCCCCTGCTTATTAATAAGCGGCATGTAGCTAGGCATAATGCTGGAGAAGGAGCTGAGAGGTTGACGTCTTGATCTGCAGGCAGCAGAAAGAGATGTGTGTCACACTGGTCATAGTTTGGGCATATGTGACCTCAAAGCCAACCTTCAAAATAACACACTTCCTCCAGCAAGGCCACACCTCCTAATAGTTCCACTCCCTATGGGTCTTTGGGGGGCCAATTACATTCAAACTACCATAGTGCCTTGGTCAGGGTTTGTATTCCCACACAAAATATCATGACCAAGAGGCAAATTGGGGAAGAAAGAGTTTATTCAGCTTGCACTTCCATACTGTTCTTCATCTCCAAGGAAAGTCAGGACTGGAACTCAAGCAGGTCAGAAAGCAGGAGCTGATGCAGAGGCCATGGAGGGATGTTACTTACTGGCTTGCTTCCCCTGGCTTGCTCAGCCTGCTCTCTTATAGAACCAAGACTACCAGCCCAGAGATGGCACCACCCACAATGGGCCCACCCACCCTTGATCACTAATTGAGAAAATGCTTTACAGCTGGATCTCATGGAGGCATTTCCTCAAGGGAGGCTCCTTTCTCTGTGATAACTCCAGTTTGTGTCAAGTTGGCACAAAAAACCAGCCACTACACACAGCTACCCTTAATATCCAGATAGTTTCTCACTAGTGTGACTCCTGTGTGCTTGCCTCCTGTGTGACAATTAAAAAGGACCATCACGCTAACCTACTATATGCAAGGGAGTGCAGTAAAGAAACAGCTAACATGATTTCTCCCATGGTGTGGTTAAAGTTTTTACTGTAGAGATGAGAAAAAGCAGAGAGGAAAAGAAGCAGACTGATCATGGCCAGGACAAGGGAAGCAGGAGAGAATAGTAGTGCTCGGGAGGGACCAAGAGATAGACGACAGAGCCTAGTAAGAGAGGGTAAGTGAATAGAGAGAAAGAGCAGGAATAGTGGAGAATAGTGGGTTATAAGGAGGCTGCATAGGCAGGGAGAGGGAACAGCCTGGGGACTGTCACGGTGGCTTTGAAACATATAACATTGTTGAAATAATTAAGTAATAAGTTAATCCCAGCACCGGTTACTTCCCACCTCAATGGTTTATGTTCCCGAACAAAAGATATACACACAGTCTTTATATTTTAATATGCCTTAAACAGCACAATAGCTGGGTCACTGCCAAACCTCCATGAGGTTAATCCTGAATTATTACTTACTAATTCTGTGTTCTATCTTGGCTGCTCTAGACCAAGTTGGGCAGCCCCCTAGGCCATGCTCTCAGTTTCTTCACAAGATGGCTATGCCTCTCTGTTCTCCATTCTTCCCCATCTCTCCTCTCCTCCACACTCCCCCTACGTGGTGGATCATCTCTTTCTCCCTCCTCAGGGTCCCAAGCCTGGTAATCTTTAAATCCTGCTTCTGTCTGTCCTCTTCAGCCATTGGTCATTGGCATCTTAATTTACCAATCAGAATCAACTATATGTAACTTTATATATCAGTAAACAACAAAACAAAACAAAGCAAGATTGGGAAGTAATCTAAGCAGCCATTAAGACTTGTGGAGGATTTGTAGATAATAAAGCAACAAGAGATTATTTCAAGGGGGGGTGCTCATCTTCCCGCCCTTTCCAGCAAGAGACCCTCCTTGTAGTCTACTGAACACAGCAATGCATTTGTGATGATTAATCTCCTTGTTGACTTGAGGAGGGTTAGAGTCACCATGAAAGCAAATCTCAGGCATATCTGTGAGGGACTTTTCAGATTAGGTTAGTAAGTATGAAGACTGACCCTAAAGTGTGTGGTGTCATTTCCAGTAGCTGTAGTCCTAGTTGGCATTAAAAGGAGAAAGCTAGCATCCATGAAAGGATGGATCTCTAGCATCCATCTCTCTCTGATTCCTGATTATGGATGCGGCATGGTCAGTGGCTTCAAACTCCTGCTGCTGGGACTTCCCCCCATGATGGACTGCACCTGAGCCAAGATAAATTCTTTCTTTCTTTCTTTCTTTCTTTCTTTCTTTCTTTCTTTCTTTCTTTCTTTCTTTCTTTCTTCTTTTCTTTCTTTCTTTCTTTCTTTCTTTCTTTCTTTCTTTCTTTCTTTCTTTCTTTCTTTCTTTCTTCCTTCCTTCCTTCCTTCCTTCCTTCCTTCCTTCGCTTTTGTTGGGTATTCTGTTACAGCAAAGAAGAAGTTGGTAGGCTGTGTTTCACAACGCCTATGCTAGGATGGCTTGTTTTGTTTGATCTGAACACCCGTCAAGCCAGGGTAAACTTGAACCTGGCTATGAGGCAGGGGCCAGGATTCTCCCCAATGGGCACCAATGTCAAAAGCCCAGAAGCACAAATCCATATGGCGAAAGGCAATGTCTTAGAGAGTTTGGGATGCTGTTCTCATCATATCGCTGATTGACGGTTCAAGGAAGCTGCCACATGCTGTTTGATTGGCATTTGGATGCTTAACATAAAGCAATAACAAAGTCAACCTTACTTGCCAAGAACTTAGCATATGTTAGACAAAAACTTCCTGGGTCAAAAGAGAGCAAAGAGAGGGTTCCTATCCGGTGGTTAATCACAAAGCAGAAGGGCACATTGGGTTTCACTTCCGGTTGGTTTGTTCAGATGGTATTATGGAGGCAGTTGATAGGGTAGAGAGAAGTGGTACAGAGAGAAATGGTGAGATGCTGTTGCCACAGAGGTGGACAGTTGCTGAGTTGTATGGGAGTCTTGAACGTTAGTGGAGAGGGAGTATGAATGCCAGAGTATTGTGGCTCTTGGGAACTGAGCGGACATCAAGAATCAGAAACATGTGGAATTGGCTCAGATGGTGACAGTCACTAAGAGAAGCAGGTCAGAAAGGGAACAGGGTGGTTTGTATGCTTATTTCTAGCTTTTTGTTTCAAGAGCATTGGAGATTCACACTCTGTCCTCATTCTCTTTGTTCTGTATTACACAGTGAGTTTTCTATTTAAAATAATTTCACGAAGGTAAAAGGGAATTTTTAAAAAAAGGATAAACATAAAGGCAGCCATTAGACTCCTGGCTTTCAGTTCCCCCCACTATGAAAATGCGGTTTGGGTAGCCTGACCTCTTGGGACCTCAGTCTCTAACTGTATGAAGCCAGTTGAGAATATCTTCCCTTTGTGGCTGCACAGAGCATTGGAGGTAATATACACAAAGTGGAGTTCAGAAATTAGGTCTGTTATTACATATCTTAAAAATCCAAGCAGAGGGACCTGGGTGCTCTAACTTCACAGATAATGATCTGAACTGAACCACAACATCAATAAACACTGCCTGGTACCCAGATGGCTTAGACAGATGAGACATCTCCCTGAAAGTGACAGCTGTCAGATGGGGAGTGGGGGCAACCTGTCTCCTGGAGGTTACATCTCTCTGACATGGAAGGAAGATTTCTGAACTTGGAGAACTCAGGGTTTTCCACAATTCACAGAAAGGGCGCAGAAAGATCAGTTTCTTTTTTATGAGTCTATCACTCTCAGAGCATTTGATCATGTTAAACAATATTCATCATGTTCTACTGAATCGTCTTTCACATACCCAAACACACACACACACACACACACACACACACACACACACACACACTTTCTGTAAGGCCCAACCATTGATTTGGTCTGGAGACAACCCTGACCTTGGCTTTCTTATCTGATCTGATGAGGAAGAGGATGGCTCTCAGGCAAAAGCCAGACTGTTCATCAGGTGACTCACACTCTTTTTTCTTTTTTCTTTTTTCTTTTTTTTTTCGAGACAGGGTTTCTCTGTGTAGCCCTGGCTGTCCTGGAACTCACTTTGTAGACCAGGCTGGCCTCGAACTCAGAAATCCGACTGCCTCTGCCTCCCGAGTGCTGGGATTAAAGGCGTGGGCCACCACGCCCGGCGACTCACACTCTTGTTACACTCATGAGTCCCTTATATAGTTCAGTCAATACCTGTCCCGCAGACACCATGCTTGGTGAGTGTTTTCTAACCTCCCTTCTCACTCCCAGTATATGGAAAAGCAGGAGGCAGCAGGGAGAAGAAGCCCTTACTCAGCGTTGGCTGAGCTACAGACAAAACATTTCCTTAACGACTCCTTTCTCAAACTCTGTCCACTTTCTTAGGGAGCCCTCCTTTGGAGTCATTTACCTAGGGCACAGGAGTCCCTATCGTTCTCATCTTAAATATCATAGATAAACCAACGCTACTGTCTCCCAGCCTACCTTTCCTCGGGCTACCGACTAGATCCCGAGTAAAAATACAAAGCACTCTGAAGGCACGTTCCAAAGCACGAAGGGTCTGCTCAGTGTGCGCTGGAAGACAAGAGTAGCTGGGCAGGGAGTACAGACAGAAAGTAGGGTGCAGCAGCCAGAAGTTCCCCCTCAACCTTAACTATCTGCTGTGTGACAGTCGACAGAAAGCATCAGCACCGCTAGAGGGCTCACTTCTCCAGCCCAGTCTGTCTCTTCAGGAGGTTTGAATGCCTGCCACTGGGAGCTCTCTGGTCGTCCTCCATTTAGGGGCGCTGTCTTATTGATAAAAGAACCACTTGCCTCCCGAGAACGCTTCAACTGTCAATATTGCTGTTTAATTCAAGGGGCACAGAAGAATTCAAGGCACAATTAATTCTAGTTTCATTTTGTTTCTAAAAATAAAACTGTTAAAAAAAATCAAGGGGAAGCTTTTCTATCTGAGGAGTGGAGGCGAAGCCATAAAACCATGTAAGGAGGATGGCAGTTAGGGTAAGAAGTACGGAGCCATGTCTGTGCTCCTTGATCTTGTTACTACATATAGAGGTCTCTTCCTGGGAGCAGAAGGGTTTGGCGAGAAAAGCACAAATGACCTCATCCCACAGCAAGGCTCTACCCCTAAAGGTTCTGCGATCATCCCAAACAGCGCCCCATGCTGGGGACCAAGTGTTCAAACATAGGTGCCTATGGACTGACATCCACATTCAAACCACAACAAGCACCTTTCCCTACCTGCCCTGTGCTGCAGCCCACAGGGAGGAGGCTTTGTAATTCCCAGAGTATTCGCTGAAGGAGTCACAAGTTCCCAGAACGTCTTGTATTCCATTTTTCCTGGAGACACTAGATCCCCAGATAATTGCTGCATTATGGTCTTATTTCAGGGAGAGTGACTGGGGAGAGATTTGGCAAGCATGGGACTACCCCTCATACAAGATGGGCAACATACTCCATCCTGGAAGAGTTTGGCGTTAACTTTCCCAGTGTAGGTCTCTGGTCTGAACCCTTGTATTGGGTTGATTAACAACTGCTGGCCGCTTCTTTGGCCCTGTGCCTACATGAAAGGCAAAACCACATCCAAGTACCTCGGAGTCTGAGATAGGAGTCTCCCAGGAGCCCCATATCCCAAGAATTAAGGTGGAAAAAGGCTGGGAGGTGAATTTGGGAGAAGTGGTTTGGGAGTATTCAGGAGGTAAAAGTAGAGAGGGAAGACGCCAGTCACCTGAAGTCATTTTAGACAATAAATTAGGATTCCTTTTTTAAGTTGTGTACATGGAATTCTCCTTCATGACCTCCCAGAGAAGCTTGTAAACAAATTATTTTTACTCATTTTTGGCTGTTGCGCTGATGTTTCTTTTATGACACCAGAGCAACAAGAGCTAAGAATATCCCCAATTTACTCTTAAGGGATTAAAAAGAATAAAATCTCTAGGGCTGCCTTTCCCATGGGCTCTTCTGCCTTGGAGTCTTTGAATAAGTTTTGGAACACATTTGGCAAGGCCTTTCAGGGAGAGAGAATCATAAGCAATTCTGAGAAAGGTTCTTTTAGAAATGGAAAATCTGTGAGAGTACAAAATTCTACAACTGTCTCCGTGACCCCACATGACCTCCTTGGACACTGGACTAGTTCCGGATGACTGTGGAAATTTCCATGGCAAAGCCTTGTCTAGAAAAACATCACCGAACTCTGAGGAATGCTTAGGGGTGCAATGTCATCCCAAAGAAAACTTATCTGACCTTTCTTAAAGTTATGCATGTGAAAGGTTTCTTAGCTTGTGGTTTGGTACCAGATTCCAAATATGATCAAGATGAATCCCTGACTATTTGCACTGACGAGTAGTTACTCAAGAATTGCTAAATTAATTGGTTTTGTTTCAGTGAAATTAGCTATAGAGGAGTTATTCTTAAAAGGTTTTATTTATTATTTTAATGTATTTAATGTGCGTATCTGTGCCTGTGTGAGTGCATGCACACTTGTGTGCATAGAAGCACATGCCTGAGTGTTATTAATGTCCATAAGATATTCCGGTGTGCCATTCTGCCTATTCCTTTGAGGCAGAGTCTCTCCCTGAACCTGAGGCTCAGACTCTCTCAGCTAGTCTGGAAGCTAGACTATTCGAGCTGTCTTCCTGTTCCTGTCTGCACTTCCCCTCCGGGCTAGTGTTCCAGGCTTTTGCAGGAAGCCCCCATCTTCTGCAGGGGCCCTGGAATCCAAAATCTGGTCCTTGTGATTGTGGGGCCAAGAGCAACAGCGGATCTGTCTTTCCAGACCCCAAACATGCAGGCTTTATTTTACTAATCACTATTGTGGGGGTGGTCATTGGGGTGTGTGTGTGTGTGATGTAAGAAAGACCTTATAGGGAAGCTATATGAATAGGTCTGATGCAACTTGATGAGTTTTGACAACTGTGCGCAAGAATATGAAGAACACTCGGTTGTTTTTTTTTTTTTGCTGTCTCCTTCGAGTTGACGCTGCCTACTACAAGAAACCACTGGCCTAATTTCTCTCTGTTTAAGTTCTCTACCCCCTCTCCCTCTCTCTCCCTCTCTCCCTCTGCCCCCCCATTTACATCTAAGTGAATCATGTAAGTGAAGTCATGTAAGTAAGTATGACTAGCTTCTTTAGTTTGTTTTTTTTTGGAGATTTCTCTATGTTGTGTGGCAGGAATTCGTTCTTTTGAATGCTTTGGTGCATTTTTGAATTTATACTCTATTCTCACAATGATAGGTACATATGTTACTGGGTTGGTTTTGTTGCTTTAGAGATAAGGTCTGGAGTAGCCCAGGCTGGTATCAAACTCATAACTCTCCTGCTCCAGCTTCCGGAGATCTGGGATTATAAGTATTTCCCACCATGTCCCAACTTGGGTTCGTTATTAATTAGAAGTCTGTGTCAAATTCTCTCTTGGTGCACATTATTTCACTACTCTGAGACAAATACTTCAGGGTGGAATTGCTAGACAGGTGTATATTTAACAGTATCTGAAATATATTCTTTAAATTATTTTAGATTTATGATGTGCTCATGAGTATTTTGCCCACATAAATATATATGCACCATACTCATGCCGGGTATTTGCAGAGGACAGAAGACAGCATCAGGTCCCCCTGGAAATGGAGTTACAGAGAGTCTTGAACCACAGTGTGAGTTCTAGAAACCAAATCTTCATCCTCTACAAGAATGCCAGCTCTTAATTCCTGAGCCATCTCTCCTGTTCCATTTTAAATACCTTAAACCATTGGTTCAAAACCTTCCTGATGCTGCGACCCTTTAATACAGTTTCTCATACTACGGTGAGCCCCCACCCATAAAATTAGTTCGTTGCTACTTCATAACCATAATTTTGCTACTGTTATGAATCGGTATGTAACTATTTTTGGAGCTAGAGGTTTGCCAAATGGGTCACAACCCACAGGTTGAGAACTGCTACCATAAACAGTTTGCCCAAGTAATTTTATCTTGTGCTCTCAACACTATATAAAATAATTCCAGCAGCTCAGATTCCCCTTCACATTTGGTGCAGATTTCTGTCTATTTTTTTTTTTTTTCTATTTCACCCATCCTAACGGGCAAATTCATGGTGGTTTTCAATTTGTGGGTTTTTTTTTCCCTTGAAAAAGTTATTTATTATTTGTGTGAAGTGCATAAGCACACACGTGTGGAGGTCAGGGAGCAACTTTCAGGAGTGGGTTTTCTCCTTCATCCATGGGTTCTGTTCAGTTAACTTGGGCCATCGGGTGTGGGGGTCAAGCACACCTAGCTTGCCTCTCTCTCTCTCCCCATCTCCCTCTCTCCCTCTCTTGCTCTCTCCCCCTCTCCCCCTCTCTCCCTCCCCCCCCCCCTCTCTCTCTCTCTCTCTCTCTCTCTCGTCCTCTTCCCCTCTCCCCCTCCCCCATCTCTCCAGTCCGTGTATTTTCTTTTTTTCTTTTTAAAAATTAGATATTTTCTTTATTTACATTTCTTTTTTTCAAATTTTTATTATTTTCTTCATTTACATTTCAAATGCTATTCCGAAAGTCACCTATACACTTGCCCCACCTTGCTCCCCTACCCACTCACTCTCACTTGTTGGCCCTGGCATTCCCCTGTACTGAGGCGTATAAAGTTTGCAAGACCAAGGGGCCTCTCTTCCCAATGATGGCCAACTAGACCATCTTCTGCTACATACGCAGCTAAAGACACGAGCTCTGGGGGTACTGGTTAGTTCATATTGTTGTTCCACCTATCGGGTTTCAGATCCCTTCAGCTCCTTGGGTACTTTCTCTAGCTCCTCCATTGGGGGCCCTGTGTTCCAACCTATAGATGACTGTGAGCATCCACTTCTGTATTTGCTAGGCACAGCATAGCCTCATAAGAGACAACTATATCAGGGTTCTTTCAGCAAAATCTTGCTGGCATATGCAGTAGTGTCTGCATTTGATGGCTGGTTATGGGATGGATCCCCAGGTGGGGCAATCTCTATATGGTCCATCCTTTCGTCTCAGCTCCAAACTTTGTCTCTGTAACTCCTTTCATAGGTATTTTGTTTGCTATTCTAAGGAGGAATGAATTATCCACGCATTGGTCTTCCTTCTTCTTGATTTTCTTGTGTTTTGCAAATTGTATCTTAGGTATTCTAAATTTCTGGGCTAATATCCACTTATCAGTGAGTGCATATCATGTGTGTTCTTTTGTGATTGGGTTACCTCACTCAGGATTATATCCTCCAGATACATCCATTTGCCCAAGAATTTCATAAATTCATTGTTTTTAATAGCTGAGTAGTACTCCATTGTGTAAATGTACCACATTTTCTGTATCCATTCTTCTGTTGAGGGACATCTCGGTTCTTTCCAGCTTCTGGCTATTATAAATAAGGCTGCTATGAACATAGTGGAGCATGTGTCCTGATTACTAGTTGGAACATCTTCTGGGTATATGCCCAGGAGAGGTATTGCTGGATCTTCTGGTAGAACTATGTCCAATTTTCTGAGGAACCTCCAGACTGATTTCCAGAGTGGTTGTACCAGCTTGCAATCCCACCAGCAATGGAGGAGTGTTCCTCTTTCTCCACATCCTCGCCAGCATCTGCTATCACCTGAATTTTTGATCTTAGCCATTCTGATTTGTGTGAGGTGGAATCTCAGGGTTGTTTTGATTTGCATTTCCCTGATGATTAAGGATGTTGAACATTTTTTCAGGTGCTTCTCAGCCCTTCGGTATTCCTCAGTTGAGAATTCTTTGTTTAGCTCTGCACCCCATTTTTAATGGGGTTACTTGAATTTCTGGAGTCCAGCTTTTTGAGCTCTTTGTATATATTGGATATTAGTCCCCTATCAGATTTAGGGTTGGTAAAAATCCTTTCCCAATCTGTTGGTGTCCTTTTTGTCTTAATGACAGTATCTTTTGCCTTACTGAAGCTTTGCAATTTTATGAGGTCCCATTTGTTGATTCTTAATCTAACAGTACAAGCCATTGCTGTTCTGTTTAGGAATTTTTCCCCTGTGCCCATATCTTTGAGGCTTTTCCCCACTTTCTCCTCTATAAGTTTCAGTGTCTCTGGTTTTATGTGGAGTTTTTTGATCCACTTAGACTTGAGCTTTGTACAAGGAGATAAGAATGAACCAATTTGCATGATTCTACATGATAACTGCCAGTTGTGAAAATGCTGTCTTTTTTTCCACTGGATGGTTTTAGCTCCCTTGTCAAAGATCAAGTGACCATAGGTGTGTGGGTTCATTTCTGAGTCTTCAATTCTATTCCGTTGATCTACCTGTCTGTTGCTGTACCAGTACCTTGCAGTTTTTATCACAATTGCTCTGTAGTACAGTTTGAAGTCGGGCATGATGATTCCACCAGAGGTTCTTTTATTGTTGAGAATAGTTTTTGGTATCCTAGGTTTTTGTTGTTGTTGTTGTTATTCCAGATGAATTTGCAAATTGCCCTTTCTAACTCAGTGAAGAATTGAGTTGGAATTTTGATGTGGATTGCATTGAATCTGTAGATTGCTTTTGGCAGGATAGCCATTTTGACTATATTAATCCTGCCAATCCATGAGCATGGGAGATCTTTCCATCTTCTGAGATCTTCTTCAATTTCTTTCTGCAGAGACTTGAAGTTCTTATCATACAGATCTTTCACTTCCTTAGTTAGGGTCACACCAAGATATTTTATATTATTTGTGAAGGGTGTTGTCTCCCTAATTTCTTTCTCATCCTGTTTATCCTTTGTGTAGAGAAAGGCCATTTGTTTTAGTTAATTTTATATGCAGCTACTGCACTGAAGCTGTTTATCAGGTTTAGGAATTCTCTGGTGGAATTTTTGGGGTTCACTTATATATACTATCATATCATCTGCAAATAGTGATATTTTGACTTCTTCCTTTCCAATTTGTATCCCCTTGATCTCCTTTTGTTGTCGAATTGCTCTGGCTAGGACTTCAAGTACAATGTTGAATAGGTAGGGAGAAACGTGTATTTTCTTAACAGCTTGGTGAGTGCCACTTCAGTGAGTGTGTGTCTTCAATAATCACAATATTTTCTTTGGAAACATGACTATTCGAGTGTTTGTTCATCTATCGATTCAGTTGCCCTTTAGTGTTGCTATGTAGGTTTTTGTGTATTCTGGAAACAAATATTGTCATATATACATTATAAATGGTTTTCTCACAGCCTGCCACATCTCCTCCATTTTCTCATGGTCTTTGGATTAGCTGATACTTTTGTAATTTTTTTTTTCTTTTATAAAATCTTTAACCTGGAGCAGGGCATGGGAGGGTGGACTCAGACCCTCTGATGCTGGGGTTACAGGTGCTTGTGAGCTGCTTGGTTCAGGTGGCTGGGAAGCGAACATTGGTCCTCTGCAAAGGTAGCAAGCATTCTCAGCAACTGAGCCATCTCTCCAGCCCCCTTTTCCTTTTATATTCAGTGCATGCTCTGTCCTAAGAAATCTTCACCTATCCACAACTTCTAAAGCTGTCTGCCTTTATTTCCTTTTAGAAGTTTTACAGTTTTAATTCTATGATTGCATGTGATACACACACACACACACACACACACACACACACACACACACACACGTTCTTATTATGGAAGAGAAATAAGTTTTCTCTGTGGAAGGAAGCTCTTTTCCCTTTTCACATTTATCCACACGACTCAAGAGTATTTGTTGAGAACGTTGTCCTCTTTTCATGAATTGCTTTGGTAAATGGGGGGGGGGGCAGTAATTAAATGTTCCTGAGTTTCTAGAATGTATATTCTGTCGCTGTACTTGTTTTTCTCCCAGTTGCTTGCTGTCTTGATGGCTAGCTTTATAGTAACAGATGTTATGAGTCTCCTATCATACACTTTATCTTACAGTTATCTTAGATACTTCCAAGGAAGTTTGAAAACAATTTTCCAATTTTACTAATATGTACATCAAACCAGTGAATTGAAGGTAAACTGACATGTCTTTTAAAAATCAGCCCTCCAATTTATAAACAGTGTATGTTTCTCTGTTTATTTCACTTAAAAATTTTTTCTCAGCAGAAATTCTTTTGCAATTTTCAAGTCTGTTCTTGTAGGTGTGGGTGAATTTATTCTTGAGTATTTTATGATTCTGATGTGTAATTACAATTAACTTTAGATCTTAATTAATTCATTCAGTTTAAATATATAACAAGTGATTTGAGATAGCCACACCTACCTACTTACATACGCCATTATGTAGAATTCTCGGTACTTTCATGGAAAGAGGCATTTTTAGCTGTGTTAAGTGCCCTTTCCCACAAAACTACTTTCTGATAGTAACATAGCCCATATCAGCTTTCCTATGCTTATCTCTGCATATCTTTTTCTATTCTTTCACTCAATTCATTTTGGTTTTTATATTTTAGCATTTTCTTTGTGAGATAGTATGCAGTTGTTGTGGTCTGAAAGTTTCTATTTTAGAAAAAATTGTTCATTTATGTTTACTATAATCACTAGTAGTGGGTTGACGTTGATGTCTGCCTTCTTGCTCTTTCTTCGTGCTTCTTCATTTCACCTAAACAGATCTGTTTAATACATATTGGAATGTTCTGTTTAATTTATTCTGTTATCTTTTAATGTGTGCTCCTGGTAGTATTTCATTATTGGGTGCCTTCCCTGGAATATTTACTATGCATTCTTAATTTTCTATGTTCTATTTAGTTAGCATTGTACCATTTCAGACATGCTAGAAAAATTTAAAAAGCTAAAGGCCCATCAACCTCAGCTTTCTTGCCCAAGTTGTCACGTTTTACATTTAAGTAGGTACTAAGATCTGTCCTGTAGGGACCAGCACGGTGGCTCAGTGGCTAAGAATGCATGCACACTGCTCTTCCAGAAGATCTGAGTTTAGTTCCAGGCACTCACACTGTACAGCTCACAATCACCTGTTTCTGACGCCCTCTTCTGGTCTCTAGGAGAACTGCACTCACCCCCTCCCCTAACACACACAGTTAAATCAAAAATAAATAAAAGACCTACCATACAGTGCTATTTTTTTTTTATTTTAGACATCTCTTTCAAGAAAAAACTGGAATTTTCTCATGAATATATACTTACTAATGCCCTTCATTATTCCCAGTAGATTTCTATTTTTGACTAATATAATTTCCCTGGGTCTTGACATTTTGTCCTTAGCTTTCTTTTCACTTTTAATATGCACTATAAGTGTGCTAGTGGGGTTTTGTGAACTTTCTTTTACCTGAAAATGTGCTAACCCCATCCTCATTTTTGAAGGGTGTCACGTCTAATCAGGATTGAGCTGAAAGCCTGTCTGTGTGTCTGTTTCGAGGCTGGCTCTGTTTCCCTGTTATTTTCTGGCTCCCTTTGCTCTGTGGTGAAGTCAGTTGTCATCCATCACTGTTCCCACTAATGTGTGTGGCCTTTCCCTCTGGCTCCTTTAAGACATTCTCTTTAGATTTTTGGCAGCTTGGCATTAGATGCATAACAATTTGCTTTTAAAAGTCTACTCTGGTGTCATGAACATCTTGGATCTGTAAGTTAACATCTGTCTTCAAGAGTCAGAAATGAGCTGGCAAGATGGGTAAGTGTGTACAGGTGTTTCCTATTGGTGGCCCTCCCACATTTCATCCTTCCCAAACAGTTCCACCAAGCAGGACCAAGCATTCAAATATATAAGTCTATGAGGGACATTTTCTTTCGAACCACTAAACAGAGGGATAGAAAAGGGGGCGGGGACTGGATGTGTGGGTTGGGGTGATAGATAGAACATACTTCTTTGCCTTCTACTTCCTGTCCCAGCTACATCTCCAGCTGACTCTTGGGTGCCTGCCCACACTGAGGGCGGGGTCTTTTCCCTATTATTTTGCTGACCTGTAGTCAGTCTTCTCAGGCAATGTGCTTACAGATACACCCAGAAGTATGTTTCAAATTCTCTAGGCATCCATTAGAGCCTTCAGTCGACACCTCAAACTAGCCGTCATGATACTCACCAGTCTAATGTATAAGCAGGTGCAGTGTTGGCCTCGGTGTTGGCCTCAGCATGCCGTTCCAGATGGAGCAGGTGGGCAGGATGGCAGCTTGATTACAACCACCTTCACACACTCAGCCATCATGCCATGACAGCCCCCTGCTTTCCTGCCACTCCCACTCCTTACCATCACTCACTCCCCCCTCCACCCCCCACCTGCTGTGGTAGTCTCCTAGTCACCTGATGTCTTCAAGCACAAGAGCTTGTTGCAATGGAATGGTTTTCACTTACATCAGGGTCCCTCTTCCCTTCAAGAGTCGGGCATAGAGAGCTGGCTGTGGCAGTGTGCACCTGTAATCGAAAGACTTGGGACTGAAAGCAGGATGGTAGGAGTTCATCCTCAGCTACATAACGAACTTGAGCCCAATTGGGCCTACAGGAGAACACTCCCTCTCAAAATGATTACATGGGAACCTCTATTTCTGGTGATCATGCTAGGACACCTGACCTGTCTCAGAAGCTTTGGCCCACCCAACCTCTCTCCTGTGTATGCTAGACACAAAGTACCTTCAGAGTGAAATTCTACTTATTTGTACTTATTCCTTCTACAGTTTGCATTTTATACTGTAGAGGAACTTGAGTGAACACTCCTATAGCATCTCTGACACAAATATTTATCTCTTCAGTTTTATACAATGGGTTTCATTGTGACTTTTCCATAGATGCATATAATGTATTTTGATCATATTCACACACACACACACATACACACACATACACACATATCATCCTCTGTGCTCCCACTGATCCCGAGGAGGTAGAGTACGTACCAATCCTTTAAATTGAGAGAAGAAGCATGTGAGCAAGCTACTGCACAATCAAACTCATGTCTCACCAACATTCTCCTTGCCTTTGCAGAACTGTGTCTGTATGACCCACCCGAGGTCCCCAATGCCACATTCAAAGCCCTCTCCTACAAGAACGGCACCATCCTAAACTGTGAATGCAAGAGAGGTTTCCGAAGACTAAAGGAATTGGTCTATATGCGTTGCTTAGGAAACTCCTGGAGCAGCAACTGCCAGTGCACCAGCAACTGTAAGTGTGACCCTTTTGTAACCTGGATGGGAAAGGATCTAGAGATAAAAGGTGACAGACTCCAGCTCCCATTAATTTGGGTCAACAGATAAAAAATGTGGATAAATCTATGAATAACAGATTTTAAAGGCTTCTGTAATATCCACTCACCTAACGTTATTTAATGACGTCTACTTGGTCTAAGAGCTAGGCTTACTAAGTTCTTGACTAAGCCTGAGTCAATCTGATAGATGCACGACTTTGCTGTTGGCTTCCCCTCTTCATTGAGTTCAGACTGCTCCTTCACACAGCCTGTATCCAGACTCAGTTTCTTCTCTATTTTGGGGTGTGCATGTATTTTTTCATTGCATATATCTATTATATATAGCACTGTGTTACATAAGAATATTATCATGCAGGTATAAACTGTAGAATGAGCACTTTCTGCCCTGACCTGAAACAGCCACTCTCTTCTATATTCCCCCTCCCCTCTGTTACTAACTTTTAGATTCCTTAGACAGTTTTCTTTATACTTTTGGGTTATATAGACATACTTATGTTTAGTTACATAGAGAAAGTCTAGGAACTGCAAATGAAAGAAAACATATTTCTCTTTCTGAAGCTGGCTTAATTTGCTTAATATTGTTATCTCTAGGTGCATTCATTTTCTTCTTTATGGCTGAAGAAAATTCCATCCTAGCTGCTGAGCTGAGGGTAATGGCACATGTCTTTAAACTCAGCACTCAGCAGCCAGAGGCAGGTGGATCTCTGTGAGTTTGAAGCCAGTCTGGTCTATATAGTCAGCTCTAGGCAAATCAGGACCAAATAATGGGATCCTGACTCATGTGTGTGTGTGTGTGTGTGTGTGTGTGTTTATGTATACATATATTAAAGAAAAATCCATATATTCCACATTTGCTTTAATCATTCCTCTACTGTTAGACACCTAGGTGGGTCCCATAACTGATCTGTTGTTCCAGTCTCCTTTATTTTTGACCATGAGGATGGAATGGGTCAGTGAGCCAACCTATGGGTGGAGGGCAGAGTTTAAAGATGACTGCTCTATTGAAGGGCTTGGCTTCCTCATTTTCCAACCATGTCCCTTCATCCAAAGCTGGATTTCTATTGTCCTCTCACTGAGGTGCTTGCCTGTAACCTCTCTGCCAGTTTTTCACAAGGGCCAGAGTTTTCTGATCATTGCCTTAAGAGCACATTTCTCCAACTTGAACTGCTTTGAACCAGGAGAGGGGAGTGGAGGAGTTAAATAAACGTTGTGGAGTTAGATTACTCCTACCTGTCATGTGCCACACTGGTGGCACTAGTGACAAGGAACAAAGCCACTTATGTTTGATCCACATGCACACAAGGATTTTCTAGGAGAGAATCTTGCATTTTTTTCTAGGAATGTGTTGTATCCAATGCCAATATGTATATGAGTATGGAGAGGTCAGTGCTAGTCTAGGTGTGCTGGCCCTATCCAAGATGCCCTACTGAGCCCTGCCTGGCTGGGGTGCCTGGGCACAGATGACGTGCTGCTCAGGGGAGGCAGAAGGAAAGGCAGAATGATGGTACACAGCTCATCTTTTCTCTGAAGGGCAAACGGCAGAGTCTGGGATAGATGCCATGTTTCCCAGTCACCTGTGTATACCTGGGTGCCACAGGTGGATCACTGTGAGTCAGGAATGTGGGTCCCCCAGTCCACACTTCCCCCTTAGGGTGCCCATATGCCAGGCAGGAAGGGGAAGGCAGAGCCCAAGTGAAACCCGGTTTGATTCAGAGTGAGTGCTGGGACAATGGAGTGGCTGGAAGAGAGAAGGCCTTCTTTAGAGATTCAGGTGTGGCTCTTTAAGACCAGGGAGATGATCTTTGTCTCTTCATACTGGTTTATTTGATGGTGGGTGTGACTACATACACTTTAGTCAGGGTGAACCAGGGATTAAATCCCTTTTGCCGGAAGGAAGGAATACCCAGGAAGAGCAGCTCATTGGCTGATGGCTAAGGGATACCTCATTAGCAAGGAGAAGAATTCCAGGTGCGTATGCTATGTGACTCAGTGGCCATGGTTCTCAGTGGAGTGTCATGGTTACATATTCCAGAGCAGGTAGAGGCAAGCAGGGAATGGCTTCACTCCTGCCATTCTCAATTCTGAGATTCCCGGGATTTAAGCTCATTCAAGCTTGCCATTTCTCATGCCTGTCTGGTAACAAGGTCCCTCATGCCCTACACAGGAGCGGTCTTTTGCTTATCTTTGCACACCCAGCACAGATATGTCTCTGGGCACCAGAGAGGTGTCCCAGGGTAAATGACCGCATAGACAGCTCTTTCTATTCTGAACATTTGGGAACTTACTTGCCTCATTTCTCCCATATTCTCCAGCCCATGACAAATCGAGAAAGCAAGTTACAGCTCAACTTGAACACCAGAAAGAGCAACAAACCACAACAGACATGCAGAAGCCAACACAGTCTATGCACCAAGAGAACCTTACAGGTAAGACGTGCATCTCAGCAACCATCCTCTAGCCGGCTCCTGGGAACTGAGAGAGATTAGTCCTGTTCTCAACAGGCAGGTGCAACCCATTCTCCTCCTCCTCTCAGATTTCCATGCAGATGACAGCATTGCTGATTGTTGGCAGGCTCGCTGCTTGGGAGCATAAGAATTCAACTCCTATAGACTCAATTCAACTCAAAACCATGTGCTGGGAATATCTGCCATCTAAGCACCACCCACAGAGGAAACACATCGAATAGACAAGGGCCTCTGCCCTTACAAATTGCTCCTATTTTCTCTTAAGCACATGCCAATGGACTTCAAGCAAAACCATTGATAAAAATTTGCCTTTTACAGCACAGAGTTCTAAAATGGTAACCCCACACACTTATTCACTACTTAATGTGGTGTGGATGTGTGGGCTCTGTGTCTACATACAGTTTCCCAGATGGAATGATAATACTTAAATTAAGCCATAATGTCAAGAAGAAAGAGGCTTACTAGTGTTAGAGCCGGGGTTTCAGAGATCAGTGAGCCTTAAGAAGACCCTAATAGTCTTATGATAAAGTTATAACCTTACAAAGAACATTATTACATCATGTATAGTCCATCTGAACCCACAGCTGAGTGAACCAGCGAATAGGAAGATGTTCCTTGATTACCAAAGAAACTAAGACACAGAGCCTTGAAACGGCCCAGCTACAGTCACATCACAGAGGGAAAGCAAAACCTCTAGTCCCCCTTTCTTCTGAGACCTTATTTTTAGCTACTTAAGAACTAGTCACAGCATCCAGTATTGGGGTGGGGGGATAAAGTCCAATCTAGAAGCATTATTGCAATGTGATGCTTTCATTTCCCTTTCTTTCCCAGCTCTGTCCTGGAATAGTGTTTTTCAAATACATTTAATGTTTTCTCTGCTCTCCTGGTATCTGGTGCCAACCTCGACAGTTACTGAAAGGTCTCTGTTGGTGGGGTGTCAATATTTGTTCTTACTCAAAAGACAATCAGATGAACTTGGCATGGTTGTACATGTCTGTAATCAAGCATCTGGGAGCAGAGGCAGGAAGATGAGAAGTTCAAAGCTGTCCTGAATTGTATGATAACCTCTTCAGCCCCAAATAATGAGGGACGGAGAGAGAGGGGAAAAGGAAGGGAGGGTGAGGGAGGGGGAGGGAGAGAGAGGGAGAAAGAGAGAGAGAAAGAGAGAGCGAGAACAAGTTGCTTCTAGCTGAGGGATGTTTTTTTTTTTTTTTTTTTTTTTTTCTTGTGATATTTTTTTTTTCCATTTTTTATTAGGTATTTAACTCATTTACATTTCCAATGCTATACCAAAAGTCCCCCATATTTACCCACCCCCACTCCCCTGCCCACCCACTCCCCCTTTTTGGCCCTGGTATTCCCCTGTACTGGGGCATATAAAGTTTGCAAGTCCAATGGGCCTCTCTTTCCAGTGATGGCCGACTAGGCCATCTTTTGATATATATGCAGCTAGAGTCAAGAGCTCCGGGGTACTGGTTAGCTCATAATGTTGTTCCACCTATAGGGTTGCAGATCCCTTTAGCTCCTTGGCTACTTTCTCTAGCTCCTCCATTGGGAGCCCTATGATCCATCCATTAGCTGACTGTGAGCATCCACTTCTGTGTTTGCTGGGCCCCGGCATAGTCTCACAAGAGACAGCTACATCTGCGTCCTTTCAATAAAATCTTGCTAGTGTATGCAATGGTGTCAGCGTTTGGATGCTGATTATGGGGTGGATCCCTGGCTATGGCAGTCTCTACATGGTCCATCCTTTCATCTCAGCTCCAAACTCCGTCTCTGTAAGGGATGTTTTATAATTTGTAATAGTTTGGGGTTTACAGAAAAGAAAAATTAAGTTCAAACAGGTTCCATCAACTATAATGTTTCCTGGTCTTAAAATAATTTGTTCTGAGACTAAAACTCAGTCCCAGTGTTGTTACACAAAGTGCAATGTAACAGAAAATGGCTCAGGTCAGGGCCACCCAGCTTCCTGTGGGGGCAGAGAGCTTGAATGTGGTTCTTTTGGGGATTGTTTTGGGTAGTCAGGTGTTTTGAAAATCTGGAAGGTTCTAAACCTACGAGTAATTTATGATTCAGAGTCCGACAGCATATATAGTTCTGTCTGATTAAATGGAAGGCCATTGATAGGGAATTCCAAGATTAATTCAGAATAGGCCACGATCTCTGCGGCCAAAGTTCAGCCAAGCCTGGGTTCCTTCCAGTGAGTGAGAAGTTGCTGGGTGTCGGGGATCTTTAGAAGGGTTGACATGGTCGATGTGGGTCGTGCTTCAGCTGTGGTTTAATCAAAGATCTATTTCTCTGAGATTCTCTCAGTGACTCCCCTCCTCCAGACATTAGCTTTGTCCTTGGTCAGCTCCCCCAAGTCCTAGGCTGAATGCTAACAATTTGTTTGTTCCTCCTCACGTGTTCAGCAGCTGTACTGAGAGGTCCGTCCATCTGCTCCACCCAGCTGCTGTGTCTCAGCAGAGTCTCAGGGTCTTTGCAGCATGGGTCAAATGAAAAGCACATTCCACCTGGGCTCCCGGCAAGCATCCCCTCCGCACCTGCCGCTCCCACTGCCGGTCCACCTTCCTCTGTCTTTCTCACCTCATCACCTATCCGACCCTTGTGGGAGTGACCACCATGTGACTTTTCCTGGGGAGACCTGAACAAACATCTGGTCACTAGATAGAGCAATGACTGCAAACTAAAGAAATGATTCCACCCAAGTATCATGTAATGAACCAATGAATTCACTGGGCTTACTCTTGGGAGCAAGGATAGTTCAAATTCAGCTGCTTCATCAGAAACCCCACCCCAGCTTGGATAAAAACCCTCGTAAGCTGGTTTGCTGGAGGTCCCAGGGGGACCGGCGGACAGCCCCAACAGTTTGAGTCTCCTTCTCTCCCGTCATTGTAACTGCTTATGTAACAGTAAGAGAAGAGGGGCGGTGAGCTGCAGGAGCATCCTGTCATCTGTGGGGTTTGTTTATTTTATTTTTCTGAGTCTTAAAGAGCCGCTCTCCAATTCAGGAAATAGCTGCGCATCCCTGGGTTCCATGCCTTCCTACAATGCCTACATTTCTGACAGCTGGAATCTATCAACACTTGTAGGTTCAGTGAAAGCAAAACAAGTAAATAAGAACCGATGTCCAGTTTTAGCCACCAGAGTTGTTCTGGGTGCAAGAAGTAACCTAGAGGCATTTGCTGTGTCTTCCCAAACTTGCCTTCAAAATTCTCTTCCTCGTCCAGGTCACTGCAGGGAGCCACCTCCTTGGAAACATGAAGATTCCAAGAGAATCTATCATTTCGTGGAAGGACAGAGTGTTCACTACGAGTGTATTCCGGGATACAAGGCTCTACAGAGAGGTCCTGCTATTAGCATCTGCAAGATGAAGTGTGGGAAAACGGGGTGGACTCAGCCCCAGCTCACATGTGTAGATGAAAGAGAACACCACCGATTTCTGGGTAAGTTGTTCCTTTCTTGTGTCCTTCCCATTCTTTCCTCATCTGGACCACACTGCCATGGGATCTGGGAAAGCCACGTGGCCTTCTGGGTCTCACCTTTTAAAACACAGAAAGAACACTCGAAATGCTGAGGTTCCCTTAACTCTACATAGAGATGGTTAAAGGCAGGGAAATGAGGATCTCTCCGGTGCTCCGAACCATACAGGATGCTGTCTCTAGGACAGAGTGCTATCCTGTGTCTATTGAAGCCAGAGCTTCCACAACTTCTGCCCATCACCAAGATATCCTATTGTTCACAAGGGAAAGTTCAGAATCACACCCATGACTCTTCTTTGTACTTATATGTCATTTGTACTGTGTTCCATGGTCATTACAGTCCCCTTAAAGGTCCCCCTGATTTTCGATAAAAAGTACAAGTGTGTGGGAAGTGACTTGCCTTAGGATGGGCCTTCACATGCCCAGTCCTGCTCACATGCAACCTGCCTGTGCAGAGGTCTTCAGCCATCATTGTTTGAAACCTTACTACTTCCATCATCAAAAGGTGCTCATGAGTTTTTCTGGTTTCTTTGGCTACTGCCGTCTGTCACATTTCATGACTTCCTCTGTGGTTCCCTTGGGATGCTGTTTGCTTCTCAAAACTTCCCTCCAGAGAGTCACCCCCATGGCCAGGGCATACCAATACTTCCTAGCAAGACCCTGGGTTTCTGAGTTAGGGTTACTATTGCTGTGATAAAACACCATGATCAAAAGCAACTTGGGGAGGAGGAGGCTTATTTGACTTTCATCTCCACATCATCATTTATGATAGAAGGAAGTCAGGAAACGGCAGGAACCTGGAGGCAGGAATTGATATCATGGCCATGGAGTCATGCTGCTTATTGGCTTGCTCCTCATGGTTTGCTCAGCCTTGCTTTCTTATAGAACCCAGGACCACCAGTCCAGAGGTGTCCCCACCAACAATGGGCTGACCCTTCCCACATCGATCACTTATTAAGAAAATCCCCTGCAGGCTTGCCTACAGCTCAATGTTATGGTAGCATTCTCAATTGAAGTTCTTTCTTCTTCAACGACTGATCACAAAGGAACTGTCAAAGCTCTATTCGTCTCCATTTGGTAGTGGTGGTGTTCTCTCTCTCTCTCTCTCTCTCTCTCTCTCTCTCTCTCTCTGTGTGTGTGTGTGTGTGTGTGTGTGTTATTCTGACCCATTTCCAAGTCAGGGGTGGAATCCAGGGCTGGGTACAAAGTGTGGAGAGAAAGATTTGTCCACAGTTCCATAGATAGCCACTGTCAGGGTTAGAATTCCCGTTTACATACTTTTCTATGGTCCCTTAACTGTTTTCAGTGCCCTAGTGTGGACCTGTATCCCAGAGACATGCCCCAGAAAAGCTGCCAATGTTTTAGCGGGTATTTCTAGGAACAGGAGCCCCAGATGGTGAGTGGAAGAAGGCATTAGATCCCATATCACCATCTTTGACTCCAGATACATTGCTTTCTTTCTTCTGCAGCTAGTGAGGAATCTCAAGGAAGCAGAAATTCTTCTCCCGAGAGTGAGACTTCCTGCCCCATAACCACCACAGGTATGGAGAAAACGTCCACGAACAGACAGACATTTGGCCATCAAGCAAGGCTATGCAAGCCCCTCAAGCGATGAATACAAAGAGGAAAGGAAGCTAGCCCTACTTGCTTCCTTCTTCTCCAAAGCAAGAATATGGCCATAGCAGCATAATCAACCCAAGGCAGTCTGGGAAGATGGCTCAGTTGGTAAAGTGCTTGTCATGCAAAGCACGAGGACCTGAGTTTGATCCCCAGAAATCACACTCTATTTTTAAAAGCGCTAGTAAGGCAGTGATTACCTATAATCCTGGCTCTGAGGAGGCAGAGACATGGTGATCTCTGCAGCTTGCTGGCCATCAGCTAGTGTAGCAGAACTAATGAGCTCAGGTTCTGTAAGAGATCTCCAAGAAATAAGATAGTCAATTAAGAAAGACATCTGATGTTGACCTCCGGCCTCCATAGGCACACATGCACACGCGTGCACACACACATGAATGTGTACACCCTCTCTCCACACACACACACAATCTAAGGAAGGAGAAACCACAGGACAGAGGTTGAAGTCTCCAGACACTCACCTGGCCCTCACATCGCTTCCCTCAACCTGAGTTGTAGCCGGCGGCGGCCACGAATTACTGGGTTCCTGAAAGGAAAGCTGGGCATGGATGGGAAGGACGGTGAGAGAAATAATGAGCCAAGACAAAGTTCTCTGGTCAAGACTCAATCTTTAATTGTAGGGTCTTGGATTTAAAGGAAGGAGGGAGACTCATCCCCAACTTTGCCAGGATCTCCATTGCTTTGTCAGGTTCTCCTCAGGAAAGCAAGCTCAGCTGCTCAGCAGGTAGCTTCATGCAGGAAGCTGCAGATGTGGCACACAATAGACTTTACCTAGGTAGGAAGACTCCACCCTAGGTGGGCTAGCCAGCTGTGGCCGAAATAGGTCTGATTCAGCCGCTCAAGGCTGGGGGAAGGGCGCACTGAGTGGCTACCTACTGGGAAGCCCCTCCTCTCCCAGCCTTGTGCAGTCCTATGCTAGCCATAAAATAAGTATCCCCTCATCTCTCTTCTCCACAGACTTCCCACAACCCACAGAAACAACTGCAATGACGGAGACATTTGTGCTCACAATGGAGTATAAGGTAGCAGGTGGGCCAGCTCATTTACTTTACGGACAATGGTGAAGCATGCAAAGACGTGGGTAGTTTAGCTGGTTGAAACGGCCACTAATTCTTTCACTAATGGTTGTAAGGGTAAAGAAGACTTTAATCGCTATCATTGCTCAAAATCCCATGGGTCAGCTGTAGTACGTTGGGAGTTGTATCAGCTACCTTTTGTGTTGCTGTGACCAGAAGCCTGACAAAACAAACCGAAGGAAAGAAAGGTTTGTTCTGACTCCCAGTTCTGGGATCCAGTCCATCACTATGGGCAACCCGTGGCAGCAGGAGACTGAGCAGCTGGTCACAGTGCATCTGTGGTCAAGAAACAGAGAAAAGCTAGCCACTGTGGTGTAAACCTTTAATCCCAGCACTTGGAAGGCAGAGGCCAGCCTGGTCTGCATAGTGAATTCCAGTATAGCCAGAACGACATAGTGAGACCTTGTTTCAAAGAAATAAAAGAATTTTTAAAAAGAGAAAGATAAATGTTTGTTCCCAGCTTACTCTCCTTTTTATGGAACCTATGGAATGGGGCCCCACATTTAGAGCAGTCTCCCTACCCATTTAGCCTAATCTTGATAACCTCTCAAGGACGTGTCCAGAACGTTATCTCTAATGTGACTCGAAAACCTGTCAATCAACATAAACCAAGAGCATCATCAGAGTTAAATCACCCAAAACCAGTTTCTCCCACATACATTTTCAAGAACAATGCCTCCCAAACTTTGGTGAGAGACAAAGCAAGGATCCAGGGAGAGAAAATATAGTGTCCATACGCACCTCAGTTATTCCTGGTAGGAGGCAAAAGCAGGCCTTCCTGAACCACGGAATCAATGGAAGCTTCTGGAAGATTCACATGTCAGCATTTGGGAAGTGTGAGCACTTCCAGGCGATATCGGTGTGTTTAGGATTTCTTATCTTGTTTCAATAGTTCCTTTATGAAGGATGATGCTGCTAATGAGGACTATCCTCTGGGCCTTCCTCAGGTTGAGCTGTTCTGTCAAGTACCAGCCTCTTTCTATGGCTGTTCCTTCTATGCCCCCTCTGCTCTTTGAAGGCTCCTTGATCCTTCTAAGAAATACCCAGGGAGAAGAGGAAAGAAAGAAGAAACTGCAGGCCCCAGCTGTTCAGGAGGTCCTTGATCACCTACAGAATTTTCTCACCTGATCTACAGATCCAACCCCCGATCCATGCATTCCCAAAGCATGGTCCTGACCTGAACTCCATCTCCCTCTCTTGACAGTGGCCAGCTGCCTCTTCCTGCTCATCAGCATCCTCCTCCTGAGCGGGCTCACCTGGCAACACAGATGGTAAGTCCAACACTGGAAGGACCCAGCACCCCAGTGTCTGGTCCCTGGCCTGGCATCGTGAACATTGCCTAGAGCTTGACCTCAGCTGACACGCTGGGAAGATGGCTCCGACGAAAGCATGAGATGGGTGTGCAATTCCTAAAAGCTTTGTTTAAAAAAAAATCGAATGTGATGATGGCATTTGCCTATAATTGTATAATTCAAGAGCTGAGGAGGCAGGCAGAGGTGGATCCCTCATACTCTCTGGCCAGCCAGCCTAGAGAAACTGGTGAACTCCAGGTTGATCAGGAGACTCTATTTCAAAAGTAATGTGAATAATATACTAAGGAACAAGATTCCAGGTTGACCTCTAGACTCCACAGTCATTTACTCCCTGACACACGTACTCTTACTGAATGTGTATGCCCGGTACTGAGTGGGTTACATTAGCAAATGTCACCCCTACTCTCAGAGGTCTGTGCTGTTTAGAGATTAGGAAAACCTAGGCTTCCCGAATGTGCAGATAGCAAGAGTTTGAATCCTATTTAGAGATCTTCAACCTTGCCATCCATCCACCAGGGCTCTACCAAGGTCGCTGGAACAGACCATGCCACCCCACCCTCCCTCCAACTCCGCTGATCATCCACTAGAAACCAGCATGGGTAGCAAGGGATGGAGAGAGGAGACGGGGACCATGGCTAGACCAGGCTTGATGGTATGGATGAAGGTTGCTAGATACTCACAAGGCTTTAAAAAAAACATTCTTGCATTTATCATTAAATACAGTGAAAAGCTCCCGGATAGCAAGAGCAGGGGGAGGCTCTGTATTCTGTGTCTGTGTGTCTGGCTGTGTCTGTGTGTCTGCCTGTCTGGGAGTTCCCTTGTTTTTTAGGCCCTAAGTATCTTGGTCAGTGATATCTGCCATGGCTCATATAATGTCTTTTTATGGATAAACATATTTTCAAGCCATGATTAAGTAAAGAGTTTTGTGTGAGACAGAAACCAGAAATCAGAAATCTAGGTGAACATACAAATTGCACGTGCATGTGTGCACACACAGACACACACACAGACACACACACAGACACACACACACAGACATACACAGACACACATAGACACAGACATACACAGACACACAAACACACAGACACACAGACACACACACACACACTGGGGGGTTGGAGGAGGACTGTGTATCATGGTACATTCCATTGATCTCAGCACACAAGAGTTGGAGACAGGAAGATCATGAGTTTGAGTTTGAAAGCAGTCGGGCTGTATAGAAATTCGAATGCCAGCCTCATAGTGAGAGCTGTCTCAAAGTAAATGAGTAAATAAGATGCCAAGGGATGTAGTTCATTTGGTAGAGTGAGAGCTGAGCATGCCCACGAAGCCCGGACTTGATCTCAGCACCATAAGAAACCAGGTATAGCGGCATAAGCCTCTAATACCAGCGCTCAGGAGGTAGAAGCAGGGAAATCCAAAGTTCAAGGTCACCCTGGGCTACATGAGATCTTATATTAAAAAACTAAACACATTATTTTTTAAAGATTTATTTATTTATTTATTTTATGTGAGTGCACTATAGCTGTCTTCAGACACACCAGAAGCGGGAGTTGGATCCCATTTCAGATGGTTGTGAGCCACCATGTGGTTGCTGGGAATTGAACTCAGGAATTCTGGAAGAGCAGTCAGTGCTCTTAACCACTGAGCCATCTCTCCAGCCCCAATACATTATTTAAAGAAGAAGAAGAATTAGAAGAAGAAGGAGAAGGAGGAGGAGGAGGAGAAGAAGAAGAAGAAGAAGAAGAAGAAGAAGAAGAAGAAGAAGAAGAAGGAGGAGGAGGAGGAGGAGGAGGAGGAGGAGGAGGAGGAGGAGGAGGAGGAGGAGGAGGAGAAGGAGAAGGAGAAGGAGAAGGAAGGAGAAAAGGAGAAGAAGAAGAAGAAGAAGAAGAAGAAGAAGAAGAAGAAGAAGAAGAAGAAGAAGAAGAAGAAGAAGAAGAAGAAGAAGAAGAAGAAAGAGTTAAGAGTATAAAACCATCTTGAGAAAAGCCAGATACATCCTCATTAGAGTCAGCTGTGTGAGATGTTCTGTCCCTGTCTTTGTTTCATTTCCTGTGGGTGATATAAAATACCCCAACCAAAGCAGCTTAAGAGAGAAGGGGCTTCTCTGACTTACAGGTCCAGGATGCAGTCCACCCTTGTGTGGCAGCTAAGGTGGCCGAAACCCGAAGCCTTTACTCATATCACACCCTCCATCAAAAGCAGGGATCAATGAATTTGCATGCACACTTATCCCAGCTCACTTCCTCTTTCTATACAGTCTAGGACCCAAATCCATTTAGACTGGGTTTTCCCACATCGATTACAGTAATAAAAACAATCCCCTGCAGGCATGCTCACAGATGACCTAATCTAGGTAATCCACCATTGAGATTCCCTTCCGGTAACTTTAGGTTCTGTTAAATTGGCAATTAACACTAAATCATCACACGCCTGACGTCAAGGGTGTGCCCCTCCTGCCCGAGCAGGTTCTGGCCAGCCCTGATACTTTAAATCTTTAATAACAGAGTCATAGGTATGTGGGTGAGAATCCAGTTTCTTCCATTCTTTTGTTGTTCATCTGGCCTCCTTCTCATTTTCCTCAAGTGGAGCAAGAAGCAGAAGGCATTGAGGTCCACATGAGGGTACCCCGATAGTTGCTGTGCTAAGAGTTACTCATGGCCCTGACACTCTACCCATTTCCTTAAGATGTTCTTTTAGAGTTCTGGGAGATAAAACGTGATGTAATATGCCTTGACAGTCTAGGCCCCTCAGTCCTTGTGAGACCTTCTTCCTGCTCAGGACGAGCATCTACCTGGCATGGCATTTTCGTTTGGTGAAGACACCAGACTCAGAACCAGAGGACAGGGCTCTTCATGAGCAACAATAGCTTAGAGTTTACAATGTGAAGCAAGGAGCTGTCTAAGACTGTGAGATTCCCCTAGACCTCCCAGTAGCGGGGCCATTAGGGAGACTGAAATAGAATCTCAATATGACCCCTTTGGTCAAAGAATTTGTCCAAGAAAACAAAACAAAACACTTCTGAAATCCCAGCCACAAGGAGTCCAGCATAACAAGGTCCTGTTGCAGACACATAGGTGCCTGTGCTCACGTTTGTACATATATATATATTTACATGTGTGTATATATGTGTGTATATATATGAAAAAAGTTTACTTTCTAGAAGCTAATTTCATCTAATGCTGCCCTCTTGTGGCCAATTGGAAATCTTACCTCTGAATTCTGAAAATTTCAGTCTTTGCCACTTTGGAACACTTACCAGGAGCTAGGAGGGCACTGGCTGGCTCACATTAGTTACGTTTTTAGGAATTTCATGGGTTTTGTTTTGTTTCGTTTCTTTTCTTTGTTTGTTTGTTTGTTTGTTTGTTTGTTTGTTTGTTTGTTTGTTTTGAGACAGGGTTTCTTTGTGTAGCCCTGGCTGTCCTGGAACTCACTTTGTAGACCAGGCTGGCCTCGAACTCAGAAATCCACCTCCCTCTGCCTCCCGAGTGCTGGAATTAAAGGCGTGCACCACCATGCCCGGCCTCATTTTTTGTTTTAAATGTTCGCCCTGGGAATTTAATCCAAGGCCTTGAGCATGCTAGACACATGTTCTATTCAGCTATGATCCAGCCCTTTGAACTGTTTTGTTAATACTTTTCTCTCTTTTTCTGTTTCGTAATGTTGATTTTTGGGTGGGATTGGAGCACGAGCATCCGGAAGTTAGAGGACAAGTTTTGAGAGTTGGTTTTCTCCTTCATTCACTAGGATTGGTGCCAAACTCCCTTACTCCCTGAGACATCTTTCTCCCCCAGTCGGATTGTTAGGTTTTGTGTGTTTGATTTGGTTTAGAGCAGTAGTCCTTAGCCTTCCTAATTCTGTGACCCTTTAATATAGTTCTGTATGTTTAATGGCTAATCTTACTCCAACTCAGCAGTTATTAGTCCACAGGACTAAATGAGGAAAAATCCACAACTGCCAAGTGTCAGACATTGCACCGCAGGCCACAGACATGCACAACCCAGCCCTGCTCGTAGGAACTAGTAGACTGGAAGAAAAAAAAAACTTGAAATATTTTTGTGGTGCTGAGGATACAGGTCAATAGTAGAATGTTTTCTCAGCCCTGGGTTCAATCCTTAGTATAGAAGAAAAAGAAGAAAGGGAGATATGGGTGGAAGGAAATACGGAGGGAGGAAGGGAATGAGGGAGGGAGGGAGGGAGGGACATTTGTTGAAAGTCTAAGATGGAGATATGTAAGCAGAAGGACATTTAATCTACATGGGAATCAAAAGACAGCTGACTGAGCTGGTATACTCTGAAGTGTCAGATAAAACGAGCCAGGAAACATCTCCTGGAAGAGGAAGCTGGGGCACCTATGGAATTGTGAATCTGTGTGGTGATGTCTGAGAGAAGGTTGAGTTGTAGGACATAAAATGAATGGGCACCATGGCCACAATGATACCACACTGCCCAGACAGTCAGAAATACTGTCATGGAAGATGAGGCCGCATTGAGGAGCTGGGCCAAGATGCTGATGGTGGTGGCACCTCAGATCACCTCACCTAGGAGAGAAACCGTTATCTTGGCCTTCTGGGTGATCTGCTGCGTAGAGGCTTACCGTGGGCAATGTGTTGACAATATGATTGCATTATGGTGGAATAAATCCACATAGAAGTTGGTGACTGTGCTTTTGTGGGTCTGTGGATCTGAGTGAATGGAGGAAACAAACCAAGGGGTATAGAAAAGAATTGAGCAAATTAGTATGACTGGTAAGCTGGATAAAAAGATGGAGTATGGAAGAAGGATGAGTCAGAGAGGGGCCGTGGGTTTCTCAGACAGGGAGCCTCTGTAGCCACTACATCCTACAGTGAAATGCAAATTGGGGGTCTCAAGCAATGCATCCCTTAGAGGTTAGCCACAAGCATAGCCCAGTAGGACATCTTGCTCAGACCCACTCAGCTCTATAACCGGCCTAGAGTTAGTTGTGTTGTGAGATGACCTTCTGTTTGTTTGTTTGTTTGTTTGTTTCTCAAAACACTGGGTTGAATTGCCAGTGCACAGAGCAGAGACTGAGTGCACAGCCAGTGTTGGGCCCCTGGGTGGTTGCTGGAGCTTGAGGCTGTTTTTCGTCAGGTGGGAGGGTAACAAGATTCTGAAGTAGAACTCCAAGTTAGACTCTCAGCTAGGGGGCTCAAGGGGACTGTTCAGATGGAATGGGTTTGGGTGGAGACCATGTTGTTCTCAGTATACAATGGCATGCATGGCTGTGACAGGGTTATTCTTCTTCCAGGAGGAAGAGCAGAAGAACCATCTAGCAAGCTAGAAAAGTCAGAGCCCAGGCAAGCGGATGGGAATCACAAAGCTCAAGCCAAATCTGAGACGCCAAGCATTCACCTAACGGCTGTTTCCTTCTGATCCCTGGGTTTCTAGAACATTCTGAAGTCACAGGACATAACAGCAACTCTATCACTAAACTGGACTTTGCCATTGAAGAATAGGATCTAACCACTTCAGCACAGCAGTTCTAAAGCTTTAATGGGAGAGAGGGCCCAACAGTGCTCTGTGTGTTTTGTTTTTGTGTATATCTGTTGATGGGAGCTGAGATGGTGTGGTCACTTTTCATGTAACATATAGTATAGAAAAAGTAGCTTTAGGTTGACTTCATTGTTACAACCCAGTTTGGAAAGCCCAAGTAAAACTCAGCACTAATGTAAATAATTCCTCCTCCTCCTCCTCTCTCTTTTCATCCTCCGCTCCATCTTCCTCTTCTTCCTCCTCCTTTTCCACCTCCTCTGTCCCTACCCACCCCCACCCATCCACTTTCCTTCTTCCTTTCTGCTCTCACAAGCTCATCCTAGCTACACGTGCATGGCTGGCTCCTTTTTCAACCTCTGTTTGCCTAACTGGCTCTTCTGATTTCATCACTTACTGATCAGCCTTTAAAACTCTGAGCTGGCAAAGATGACTCTATCTATGTTCTTGGCTCAGTCCCAGAAGGAAACCCCCTTTTCATGAAGCTTCAGTTTTGACATCCTGAAGAACAGAAACTGTGGCAGAACAATCTTCAGATAACATCAAAACAAAGTGGAGAAGCCACGGGAACTGTGGAGCTCTGGTATTCAGAAGCCTGTGTCTAGGGTCTGCGCCAGGAGCAGAAGGCTGAAGGAAGTCCCAGGACGTGGACTTAGATGCTTTCCCAGCAGGCCACTCTAAGCGCTGGTTTCTTTGGGACAGCTGTCAATTGTACGCTCAATTTAGCCTGCACTAATCTGATGCTTACAGGTGAACACTCAAGGCACAGGTATGGACTTGGTACATACCGTGAAAACACTGGAAAGAAAAGAATACTTTCAAGTTTACAGAAGGAAGGAAGGAAAAAGGAAGCAGAGGTGGTGATTATACAAAAGATTAGCTGTAGACTGGATATCCCAGGCATCCTCGGATAATGCCCCCGCCCCAGCACCCTGATCCAGGTCACCAAAGCCTTGTGAGATCAGACTGCAGAGCCAGTCTGTCTCTGAGTCAGTAAATGTAGAATTTGGATTTCTCACAAGTTCCTGGCGGTGTCTTTTTTTTTTTTAATATTTTTTATTAGGTATTTTCCTCATTTACATTTCCAATGCTATCCCAAAAGTCCCCCATACCCTCCCCCACACTCCCCTACCCACCCACTCCCACTTTTTGGCCCTGGTGTTCCCCTGTACTGGGGCATATAAAGTTTGCAAGTCCTGGTGGTGTCTTTATGCTGATCTCTAGCCCACACTTTGTGAGGCACTGGGCTATCCCAGTGTGCTCTCCTCTTCCACAGATACCAAAAGCACCTGGGTTTGATGCTCAGACTTCTGAGCACGTTCTTGTTCAATCTCTTGCGTAAGATTTCCTCTCAGATGAGTTGAGTCAGATTCTCATGTTTAACAGTGTTTTAGGGGATTCACAGAAGCCCAAACTATCAGTTTTCATTTCTGAAAAGGCTGGAAAATTTTATGAAAAACTTTCAAAGGTCAGACAGAGCCATTTTGAGTCTTTTATGTGACCAAGTATGAACCAGATCTTTCCTATCTATGGTCTCCCCTTTCCAAAATATATCTTTTGTGGGGACACGGCAAGGAGGAAAGTTAAATAGAATCTCAAGCTACTAATTTTAGAAAAGAAAAAAATATTAAACTCTTACTAAAGAGCTGTGGGTAGTGGTACACACCTGTAAGCCCAGCTCTCAGGAGACTGAGGCAGGAGGATTGCAGTGAGTCAGAGATCAGCTTCACCTACAAGCAAAACCCTGCCTTACCCCTCAACCTTTCCATAAAAACAGTCTTACTTGTGTAAAATTAATTTTTAATACATATTTGTGCACGATGTGTGTGCCTGGTGCCCAGGGAAGCCAAAAAAATATGTTCAATGTCCCTGGAATAGGTGGTTATGAGCTGCCATGGAGGTGATGGGATTTAAACCCCTGTTCTCTGAAAAAGCAGCTAGTTCTCTTAACCACTGAGCCATCTCTACAGCCCCATTAAATTGAATTTTATTGTCATTACTCAATATGGGAGATGGGGTAATGATAACAATTTTTTTTTTATAATACTAAGATGTTTAGCTATTTTACTCTCCTTCACAAGTGTAGAGTAGAATTTTCTAGAAGCTACATGCATGATATTATCGCTCTGGTGTTAACACATAATGGATTTATCTTGTTAATAAAAGAATTAGTAAATAATATTTTAAATTTTTTCTTTGTTTTAGTTTTAAGATGATTAATATCTATAGATACTAGTGTACATTAAGAAAGCCTTTGGGATCCTCAATCATTTTGCATGGTTTTAGTAATTTTTTAATAACATAAAGAAGGTCTGACAGATTATGCTAAAGAGCTATTGTGGTATGGATTAGAAATGGCCCCCACAGGCTCCTGTGTTCAAACATCAGCTAGCAGTGCTGCTTTGGGTTTTGGAACCTTTAAGAGGTGGGGCCTTGCTTAAGGAGATAGGTCACTGGAGGTGAACCAGACTTGCTTCCAGTCTCCCTCTCTGCTGTCCCAGGAAGCCATCATATGAGGAGTTTCACAACATACTTCTGCTGCCACAGAGTCCCTCCAGTAAGGCACGTACTGGCCACTGTGTAGTGTACCCTCTAAAACTGAGCTAGAGCTCCCCTCTCCTCCCTACACTATCTCTGTTGATGCTTTGTCACGGTGATGAAGAACATAAGTAAGGCAAAGACAAGACATAGTTTGGAGACTCACGTGAGCATCTCAGCCAGACTCAGGCACAGCTGCGATGTGGGAATTATCAAGCATGAGATGCAAAGCAATGGAAAATGAATCGTTATGACAGAAGCCTACATCTAGTCTTCCCTTCTTCCCATTAGTAATAATAGCCCGTGTTTTAGAAGAACACATCTTTTTGGTGTTCTAGGTAGCTTATATTGCAAATGTGGCACAATCTAAGAGAAATCTGGGATGAGGGAACCTCAGTGAAAGATTCTCCTTGATCAGATTGTCCCACTGATGATTGATATGGGAAGGCCCAACCCACTGTGAAAGGCACCACCCATTGGCAGGATGACTGGGGTTATAGAAGCAAACAGGCTGAGCATGAGCCAGTGAGCAAGCCAGTAAGCAGTGGCTTCTCTTTGGAAGAAGCATGGCTTTCTTCCGTGGCTTCTGTTTGATCTCTCTCAATGATAGATTGTGACCTAGAAGTATAAGCTAAAATAAACCATTTCTTACCCATAGTTGCATCGGTTGTGGTGTTTATTTCACAGCTACAGAAAAGTGAAACAGAACATCTTTCTCCCAAGCTAATGGTGTTTGCCAGCCTCCTTCAGCTACCTGTGGGCATGTGGTTAAGCTCTGAACACAGAGGTGTGAGTAGAAGCAGTGTGTGACGTCTGGGCTGTGCCTTGAAGAGAACATAAGTGGCATTTTCTCTCTTAGCTCTTCAAACCAGCAGGCACATGGCCTTGTCTTGGGAGCTAGAAATCCCAATGGCAAGAACCCCATTTTAAGTTTGACAAGGAGACAAAGTTGAAGAAGTCTAGACATTTGTCTGATGCCAGGGAGGCATTGCAACATGGCTGATTGCATTGGACTGAACTTTGGTAAAAAAACAAACCAGTTGAGGCCATGACTTTTACCTTGTGAGGACAAAATTAACGATCACTAACACCGGTACTGTTACCAGCTATATACAAACCCTCTTCCCATAACAAATTTTTTCTTACGGTAATACTGGCATCAAAATATTTTGAGAGAGAGAGAGAGAGAGAGAGAGAGAGAGAGAGAACGAACAATTACTTGTTTTGTGTTGAATGACTCTGCCTGAGAGTTCCCCTCCAGCAGGCAAGTTCCTGAGATGAAATGCATGAGTTCTTATGGAGACATCACCATCTCTCGGGGCTTCTGGGTAAGTCATGAATCGAAAATAGAAAGCTTCTGGGGTCCCTAAAGCCCTTCCTCTTATTTCCATTCCACTCCTCAAGCGTGAAGGATAAAATACATTCCCTGTTCTGCTGTAATATTAAGGATTTGGATTATTTTAGTCTGGTTCCTTGGCCATATATCAAAACCTTATAGTAAGGGGCCAGTGAGATGGCCAGTGGACAAAGGTACCTGCGGCCAAGCCTGATGACTGAATTCAATCTCTAGAACCCAGATGTTTAGAGACCTGGTGCCATTAACTCCACATGTGCACCATAGTACAGGCTTTTTTCCCATCACACATGCACACACACACACACACACACACACACACACACACACACGAAGCCCTTATTTGTAGCAGCAAGTTTAGCTACACACACACACACACACACACACACACACACACACACACACACACATCAGTTAATTTTTGACTAGCTCAAAGGCTGAGCACTCCTAAACCTCCCTCTGCTAGCAAATGCTCCCTTCTGGTATTCCTGAGACTCCTGAACCTTCCCCTGTCACCCCAGGCCCAATGTAGAAGTGGCCAGTGGCTACTCACCTGAATTCTTACATGGCTGGTTGGCTTTCTCTCCTGCAGTGCTTCCGTTCTATCCTTCTCCCCTGAGTGTTCGCCATTCTCTGTCTTCATTTCTCCCAGTTCCTAGCCTGCGCAAATCTAAAGGTCCCACCTTAGTCTACCTGTCCAGCCATTAGCTTTTGGCTCTTTATTGATTGAACAAAAACCAATTGGGGACAAGGACCTTCAGCGTTAGGACATGCAGATTCCCAATTTGGGGGGCCAGATTAATTCAAAGCATTGGAACCAATCCCCAACACTTATATATTAGAGGCAGAACTTGGGGATACAGTCTCCTTGAAGCTAAATTGTTCTTTGGATAAACAACACTACTGGTGACATAGAAGAGATAAAAACCCTACAAACTTGGTGTTTTTGTTATTGAGACAGCGTCTCACTGTGCAGCCCAAGCTGGCCTTGAGTTTACAGTCCTATTTCAGCTCTCTGGTATTTCAGGTATGCATCAACTTACCAAGCTATAAACTTGGCTTTCTTGAGCCTTGAACTTCCTATGTATTGACAAATACCCTTGAACTTCTGGTCCTCCTGTCTCTACCTCCTGAGTGCTGGGATCACAGACACATACCACCATGCTCCATTTACACAATGCCGGAGATAGATCACAGGGCCTAGTGCAGATTAAGCAAGTACTCTGGCAAACCAGACCAAAAAAAAAAAAACCAAAAACCAAAAACCAAAAACCAAAACCAAACCAAACCAAACCAAAACAAAACAAAACCTGAGACAGACACCAGTATATTAGGATACTCTTGAATCCTCCCTTTTTCGTCCCCTCCAAAATTGCAACTAGAGTTGTAAGTTCTGCCCCCCATGCAAACAAACAGTCCAGATAAACTGAACTCTAGTGGTAAATGTCAATGAGGGGGACCTCTGATCCACATATGTCAAGATGGAGGTTTGGAAACACTACATGCAGAAACTCCATAGCTGAAGTCACAGGATGGCGGGGTGACACTCTGTATTCCAGCTAACAAGCTAGGGAACTCGACTGTGTGCACGTCCCTTGTAACCACCTACACATGAACTGGGAAACCTAAGATCCCTGGATGTTAATCTGCTGGGTTGAAAAACATTCCACCTCCTGTGTGACCAGAGAAGTGGGGGAGCAGGAAACAACAGAACTGGTTTCCTTCCTACCCACTCACAGCCTCTCTGTGATGGCAAAGGGAAAGATACAGAGTACTTAAGGCCAAAGCTTGAGACTTCTTGAAGCTTTGTGAGTTGTGGAGGAGAGACAGTTCTAATCCCAGAGTCCTTGTTAAGCTGAGGTACCTGAGAATTTAGAATGGTCTAGCTGTGTTTTGAGACCAACCACTATGAATACAAGCCCGGCAGACTGGACTTGGAAAAACAAGGGAAAATTAGAGACGTCCTCTGAATTTTCCTTTAATAAATATGGCTCAAACAAGATCCAAGTGTTCCTACCTGCCCAACTTGTAAGGCATGGTTAGCTGAGGACACAAACAGGCATACCTCTCAGGGGAAAGAGCTCAGGGACCCTGCCACAGGCCTGCAGCAAAGTGAGTCTCCAGATGGGCACTGTCCTGGGAATTGAATGGACACCCACAGACATGCAGGCTGCTACCTGCTACACTCCCTCTCCATTATACAACATCTTTGACCCCAAGGTCAAAATTTAAACCAAATTCGAATTGAGTTAATAATTAATCTAGGAAATTCCTGCAGTGGATAAAGGAAATAAACTTGGGATGAAAAATATTCAAGCGAGGACACTGAGGGCTTAGAATCAGATATTAACCACTATGACTATAAACTATTGTTCTTACCCTAGGTTTGGAGGCCAATCTGTTCCCTTGTCTTAGGAAAAATACATAATATTTTGCTCCACAAAGGACACGTTTGGGAGTCATGGCCATTTCCTTTCCTCTCCAACAATTTCCATCCCTGAAGATGTCTTGTGTGTATGTGTGTGAATGTGTGTGTATGTGTGTGTGTGTGTGTGTGTGTGTGTGTGTGTGCATCAAACACTCAACAGGAAGCAACTTAAGGGAAAAAGGTTTGTCTGGAATTGCTGTTCTAGGGAATGTGGCTCATCTTGGCAGAGAAAGTATGACAAGAGATGTAGAAGAAGCAGGTCACATCTAAAATCTAGAAACAGAGGGATAGTGATGGTCAGTTTGCCCATGAAACGGTACCAGACATTTCAGATGGTTCTTCCCTATTCGCAAGCATCTTAATAGACCCACACAGAGGTGCGTTTCCATGGTGATTCTAAATTCAATCAAGTTGAAAATCGTCATTAACAATTACAAATTCAAAGAAATCCTAAAAGACACGTTATGGAATACAAGGCGAACCCATTATGCTATCTCAAAGCAGGTACGAATGTCCATCCGTCGTTGGTGGTCCACAAGGGGAAATACTCTTCACCACACTCGTATTTTTAACTGAAAAATACGATCGATGCATGCGTATCCATTCCTGTGCTGGCTGGTTTTGTGTCAACTTGACACAGCTGGAGTTATCACAGAGAAAGGAGCTTTAGTTGAGGAAATGCCTCCACGAGATCCAACTGTAAGGCATTTTCTCAATTAGTGAGCAAGGGTTTGGAAAGGCCCCTTGTGGGTGGTGCCATCTCTGGGCTGGCAGTCTTGGTTCTACAAGAGAGCAGGCTGAGCAAGCCAGGAGAAGCAAGCCAGTAAGTAACATCCCTCCATGGCCTCTGCATCAGCTCCTGCTTCCTGACCTGCTTGAGTTCCAGTCCTGACTTCCTTGGTGATGAACAGCAGTATGGAAATGTAAGCTGAATAAACCCTTTCCTCCCTAACTTGCTTCTTGGTCATGATGTTTTGTCCAGGAATAGAAACCCTGACTAAGACAATTCCCCAAGCTGAAACTTAAAAGAGACAGCACCTGCTTCACCAACTACTCTTTGCTTTCCTTGCCTGGTAAGTTTAAAGATACGTTGTTTTTTCTATCAGTGTTTCAGGGTGTAAAGACCAATTAGAATATACTCAGTCAATTTTTCATACAATGTAGCTCAAATACAAAACACATTTGTATGGTTACAAACCATGAATGAGCTGTCATAGTTACTGAAGCTCACCTGGCTGGTTGTGATGGATATCCAGACTTCCGGACCCACATGGAAATTACAGCTGTGCTAGCTGTCTTAGTGTTAGAAGATGCTACTACGTAGGCTGAGGGAGAATTCTTTATAACAGTCTTACTCAGTTATGAGTCCTGTATGTTATACTACTGACCTGGCAGGCAAGATATGCTCACTGGTTCAAGAGCTTCATGATTGATGAGCAACTACTTTCTGATTCAATTTGAGGCCTGTTCCATTCAACTCATGTCTGGTACAGTAACCTTGATCAAAAGTCAGAGTCCAGGCAGGCCATAGGTACCACTAGAGAAGCATCTGCTGTTGTTTTGCCAAATGGACAAGATGTCCGATCAAATTATCTCCTGAATATTTATGTTTATACCTATAGAATACTATTTGATCCACTTTGGTCATAGAAGCTTTTTTTTTTTTTTTTTTTTTGCAGTAACAAGTAGTTATTGTAGAGACATAACTAGTCAAAGCTCTGATAATCAGAGATTGTTGAGCTGGGTGATGGCGGTGCATGTCTTTACTCCCAGCACTTGGGAGGCAGAGACAGGAAGATCTCTGTGATTTCGAGGCCAAGCTGGTCTATAGAGTAAATTCCGTGATAGTCAGGGCTACACAGTGAAACCCATCGAAAGAGACAGACAGAGACAGAGAGACAGAGAAAGATGAGCTAGAGAGACAGAGAGAGACAGGGTCAGAGAGATATAGACAGAGAGACAGAAGGAGAGACAGACAAGAAAGACAGAGAGATAAGACAGAGAGAGATGAGAGATGAGAGAGGAGAGAGAGAGAGAGAGAGAGAGAGAGAGAGAGAGAGAGAGAGGCAGACAGAGAGACTGTTAAATGTTCCACTGTACGTGGGACATTTATCCCACTTCTTCCAAGGCTCATGTAAGATCATAGAACAGAAAGATGAAAAAAGAATACAAAGGCCAGAGGATGCAGTTGGGTAGAGTGTTCATAAACACTTTCTTCTCACGAGTACTTACAACACTGAAGAAAATGAGCTGTCTATAAACGCTCAGGAAGCCCCTTATTCTTTACAATGGAGTGTTGGTAGACCCTATGCAGGTTGTGAGCATGTAATCACAGCTTCTGAGTGCAATACACATACACACACACATACACACACATACACACACACACACACACACACTCTGTGGAAATAGAAAGAGAACTATCTGTAATGATAGAAGAGATCAGTGGTAGAGGACAAGCGAGTAATGAGCATGAATATGATGCAAGTGCATCCTATGTACATGTTTATCTGTGAGAAAAGAGACCATCAGCAGGAGGGAGGGGACAAGAGGGTAATGACCCAAATGCATTATATATACACGTATTAAAATGTCATAATGAAGTCTATCATTATATACATCATTATGTACACAATGAATATATGTATCAACTTTAATTTTTTCAAAACAAGAAATTACAGCTTTCTCATTGAATCTAGAGTAAATCTGGCCTCATCCACTAGTTGGCAGGAAAGCAAAAAGTCTTGTCTAGTTTAAACAATTCTAATAGGCATTGCTGGATTTCTAATGAACAAAAATGCTTCCTCCAGATCAGCAAAATGGCTCAGCAGGGAAAGCACTTGCCACGAAACTTGACAACTAGAATTTGATCCCTGGGATCCACGTGGCAGAAGGAGAGAAACAATTCCCACACGTTGCCCTTTGACCCGCTTCTTCCAAGCAATGTGGAGACAGCTGGAGAGAAAACTGGCTCCATCCAACTTCACAGTTCTGTAAAGAGTCAGAGTCTACAGAGGTGACCGTCCACAAAGGCAGTGCTCCCAGATGCAGACACTGATTCAGCCTCACAGCTCACAGTTCATTGTGAAGGGGAGTCGGGGGCAAGAAGAGCTCAAGGCAGGAAGTGATGGAGAGGCCATGAAGAAGTATGGCTTCTTGGCTTGCTCCCCATGAATCCATCAGCCTTCTCCTCCCCCTCCCCATCCTCCTCCCCCTTCCCCTACCTTCCCCTCCCTCTTCCCCTACCCCCTCCACCTCTCTCTCTCTCTCTCTCTCTCTCTCTCTCTCTCTCTCTCTCTCTCTCTCTCTCTCTGTGTGTGTGTGTGTCTCTCTCCCTCTCTCTCCCTCAGGGTTTTATGTATAGGAGTACACTGTAGCTATCTTCAGACACACCAGAAGAGGGCATCAGATCCCATTATGGATGGTTGTGAGCCACCTCATGGTTGCTGGGAATTGCACTCCAGAACTCTGGAAGAGCAGTCAGTGTTCTTAAGGGCTGAGCCACCTCTGCAGCCCTATAGCACCCGGGGCAACCTGTGTAGGGATGATATTGCCCACAGAGAGCTCAATTGTCCCTCATCGATCATCAATCAAGAAATGCTTTAGAGACTTGCACCTCCTCAGATGAGGTTCTCTCTTCCCAGTGATTCCAGCTTGTGTCAAACTGACACAGAAATGAAGGAGCACAAATACCATTCAGATAATGTAATCCTGAAACCGAGAAAAGAGTGCTTCAGATGAAGGAGGTTGTGCTGACTTGACTAAAAATGGACCCCATAGGCTTGCATATTCAAATGTCTAGTCATGTGGGCGGCACTATTTGAAAGGATTGAAAGGATTAGGAGGTATGGCCTTGTTGAAGTGGGTGTGGTCTTGTTGAAGTGGGTGTGGTCTTGTTGAAGTGGGTGTGGTCTTGTTGAAGTGGGTGTGGTCTTGTTGAAGTGGGTGTGTCCTTCTTAGAAGAAGTGTGTCATTGAGGGTTGGGTTTTGAGAATTCAAAAGCCCAAACCAGGTCCAGTTCCACTCTCTTTTGGCCTATGGATCAGAACCTCAGCATCTGCTCCAGCCCCACACATAATGCTCTGTGCCATGATGATAGTGGACTAAGCCTCTGAAACTGTAAGAAAGGCCCCAGTTCATAAGAGTTCAGTTTCCTTCATAAGAGTTGCCTTGATCACAGTGTCTCTTCACAGCAATAGAACAGTGACTAAGACAAAAGAACAAAAAGATGAAGAGTAAAACCTGATGTGTCAGAGGAAGACATGGCAAGAAGATATGAGACCTGGGTGGGAACCACAGGAAAAAAAAGCCTGTCACACAGGTGACAGTGCCAGTTATGAAGAATAAGAAAATGGAAACAAAACTAATTCAAGCAAGAACAGTCTTAAAGCCTCATGATTAAAAGAGAGGCCTTAAAATGTGATTAAAAGATGCCTTCAAATACAGCACAATTTTGAACTCATTGTGATACTGTCTTAATCGTAGTTTATACTCTTTATTTGCAAAGAAACAAATAATAAAAAAACAAAACAAAACAGCCGGGTGTAGTGGCGTACGCCTTTAATCCCAGCACTTGGTGGGCAGAGGCAGGTGAATTTCTGAGTTTGAGACCAACCTGGTCTACAGAGTGTGTTCCAAGACAGCCAGGGTTACACAGAGAAACCCTGTCTTGAAAAAACAAACTCTGGCTCATGATTAGCTTTTTATAATTTATAGCCCTCAAACAAACAAAAAATGACAGTCTCTCTCTCCCTCCCTCCCTCTCTCTCTCCCTCTGCCTCCTCCTCCCCCTCTCCTCCTTCCCCCTCTCCCCTCCCCTTTCCCCTCCCCCCCCCACAATCCCCCCAACAGCCATCAGTGACCAATTGCTTCTCAGGCTGGGGTGGGACTTCCTGAAATTCTCCTCCATCCATGCTGGTATTTTGGCTACCTTGATTCTGTGCAGGACTTGCATGCAGTCCCTGCTATTGTGAGTTCATGTGTGCAAGTGCACTGTCATATCCATCAAATACTGTTTTTCTGCAGATGTCTATTTCCTCTGGCTCTTACTTCTGTGATGACCCTTATGCCTTGGGGGAGAGGTATAATACAGATATCCCATTTAGAGGTGAATACTACAGTCTCTTATTCTCTGCACGTTGACTATTTGTGAACTCAGTTTTAATCTACTGCAAGAAGAACCTTCTCTGATGAGGGTTGAAAATGCATTAATCTATGTGTAGAAAGATAAGTTCTTAGAAGGTAGTTTCTTACTGGGTACATTTATCAGAATATGAGTACCGAGTTTTCTCTCCCTAAGACCTATGATCTAGCTAGCCCATGGAATTTTGGCCTAGTTAATGGTACTAGACATGGATTTTAATTAGTGGAGTAGGCTTTAAATGCAACCTGAAAGTAGTTGGTTGTTCCTATAACATTCATGGCATTGTTATACCAGGGAGCTTTGGGCAAAAATATGATTAAAATTGAAGGAGAAATAAAAACTTCCTATGATAAAAACACATTAAATAAATTTATGGCCACCAAACCATCTCTACATAAGACACCGGAAGGAATACTTTGGACTGGAAGATATACGATAAAGAAACTCAAAAGAGATCGCAGGGAATAAACCATTCCAGAACAGTTAATCAAAAGAGGTCCAAGAAAACACCACAAAATTAACAAAATGACATAAATTAATGCAACTCACTTGATCACTTAGAATTCTTTAATTCACAGTCTGTCCCTACCAATGGCCAACTGTAGGACAAGAAAAGAAACTTTTCAACTTTATTTTCTGACCCTCTCTTCTCTTCTATACCTCATCTTGTTAGTGAACTGTGAGCTTTAATTCTTACAAAGACCACCTCGGTAGCTTTTCTACTAAATAAACACCTGCCCTGCCTTGAGCCACCCATTCCTTTTTCTGATTTTCCTTCTCACTGATATTTTACAAATATAAAATATCATCATATCATTATATATACATGTAGAGGGAAGATCACTATAAAAAGATCTGAAAATGAAGCTGGTTCCCATGAGGAATTTATACTAGCTAGGTTCAGGAGTCCTATAAATGTTGATCCTGGAGTGCTATAACCTGACACCACACAGCTGTAGCCCTAAACCCGATTGACACATATCCTGTGAGGGAGTTTTCCTCTTCAATGGCCTCTTTGGTCCTGTGAGAGTGCTTCTCTCAGAAACATGTCTTTGTCACTGTACACTCTCAACCCCTGACAGTCTATACTAATTCTTGCTGACTTCTGCTCTGTGTCCTGTGTCTCCTCTGAATTCGTCCTGTAAGAATCACAAGATCCTGAGAACAATAACGGGAAAAACTCTACTTCATTGACTATAGAAAGAAGTCTTTTTGGCAGGGTGGAATGAGATAGGTGAGGGTGGCTTTGAACTCTAGATTCTCCTGCCTCCATTCCCAAGTGTTAGGACTGCAGGCATGTACCACTATGCTCAGCTCAGGAGTCATTATATTTTTCTTATGTGTTCAATAATTGTATTAGTTTTATTGGAGATGTTTGATGTTACTAAGACATATTGTTAATTATTTTCATTTTAATGTATCACCCGCACGTACATGCTTGAATATTTAGGGACAACATAAGATGGCATTCATGTTGGCCTCAGTTGGAGACATTGTTCTGTCCCTGCTTGGATAAAATAGTAGACTTCCTGTGGTCACCATCTGGATGGATGATGAGTGGGTGTGTTTAACTGTCTTGTTTTGTTTGTCTTCTTTTATTTTTGAGGCAGGGTGTCATGCAGTCCAGGCTGGCCTCCAATTCTCTGAATCTGAAGCTAACCTTGAACTCCTGATTCTCTCATCTCTAGCTCCCAGTGCTAAGCTCATGCGCATGTGCCACCATGCCAGGTTTATGCAGTATGGAGGATAAGAATTCGGGGACCCATACATGCTGGGCAAACATTCTACCAACTGAAGTATAACCACAGCCTTTTTTATTTTGTTTTAGATTTTTTTAGACAGAACTTGAGGCAGGTTAGAAAGACAAGCAAAATTAAGGGAACACAAGAAGGAGCCCCACACTGGTTAAAGCTTTACCATCTAGGAAGCAAGAATTCCAACCCAAATGAGATCTTATGTAAATGTTACTGACATAGAAATATCATTCCTTTCATGTATAGATATGTTATATTAAAGTAACAATGACCTTGGCTTAAGGCTTGAGAGAGTGTGTGTGTGTGAGTGACCTGGGGTGAGGACTCATTTCTGCCCTGGACATTGTGGGAGAATCCCCAAAAGACTGTTAGCATTGTGTAGTAAGGGTGTCTTGTCTTCCGATGGTCTAAACCATACTTATCAATAAGGTCCTCAACTTCTCTCGGAAGAACATAGCTTCAACATCCAATAAAACTCTCCATGTGACCATTGTAAAGGCAGTGAAATGTGACTCCCTCTTAGAGAACCCCACACCCATCCCTGTTCTAAGGTGTGCTTTAACTCTCTAAGCTCCTCCTCTGAACCCTGAATTTAAAATATCTTTATTATATTTAATCCTGTGCCACATTGTCCAGTCCTGGCACTTTTTCTACATTGAAGCCACAAATTTCAGTTTGGTTTCAAAAAATTAAGGGCACTTATTGAGTTGCTGAGGGTGACACTAGGAAACTATGTTGCTGTCCCCACACAGCACACACAGAACCTCATGTGACCCGAGCTGGCAATGAAGTTGCTGTGTAGTAAGTCTGGCTTCTAGTCCTCTCGACTCTGCCTCCTATGAGCTGGGACTCAGGAGTGTGTACCACCATGCCTGGCTACCTCTCCTTTTTTGATATTTGAAAATGTCCATCATAAAAGGAGTGTTTCTAAGTTTGAAGCACATAAAATGTTGGCATTCATTATACTTTTTAAAAAACGTGTGTGAATGCTGACTATACATTTGTCTGTGTACTGTGTGCATGCAATGCCCAAAGATGAGGGAGCTGGATCCCCTGAAACCAGAATTATGGACAGTGATGAGCACCATGTGAGTGTTGGAACCCAGTACCTTTGGAAGAGCATACAGTTCTCTCTCTCTCTCTCTCTCTCTCTCTCTCTCTCTCTCTCTCTCTCTCTCTCCATCCAGTACTCTTAACCGCTGAGCTATCTCTCCAGGTTTTTCATTGACTATAAGAGACTGGAATATGTGGTTTCTGATCCTCTCTCTGAATTTTTATTGTGTGTATTTCATATTTATTGTGCCAATCTTAAGACTCTTTAGGGAAGAGGGTCAAGTATAGAGCTCACTGTTGTCCACCATGCCTAGGGGATGGGTGACTTCAATCACACGTCATTCCATTCTTTCCAAACAGAATCAGCATGCGTTCTCTCAGTAGCTTCATTATGGTGCCAGATTGTATTTAGGGACCTATAGACTGAAAGGCAGGCGTGTCTGTCTTCTTACGCCACATCTACATATTTAAGGGCGTTTCTGACTGAGCACTCATGTCCGTCTGTCCCCCCACCCCTTCCCCAGATCTGGTCCTCCACAGTATGGGACTTAAAATTCCAGTAAAGTTTTTTTTGTTTGTTTGTTTTTTGTTTTTAATTAATCCACACACTTAGAAGGGGATGTCTTTCTTAGACTCTGAAGAGTTGTGTATTGACTAAAGAAATTATATGTGAGGTACAAAGATGAATAATGTACCTTCCTTCTTTCTTCCTCCTCCTCTTCCTTTCCTCTTCTTCTCTCCCCTCCCCCTCTCCTCCCTCCTCTTTCTCCTCTTCTCCTTTTCCTTCTCTATATCTTTTTCTCTCCCCCTCTTCCTCTTCCCTGTCTTTCCTCCTTTTTCTATTCTTTCCCCTCCCTCTCCTCTTCACCCCTTCTTCCATTTCAAACACTTGGCACTTTCTTGAGTTGGAAAGGTACAGCCGGAAGAAGGCAAAGTGTCCAAGGCCTGGCCACTGCCAGCACCACTGCAGGCAGGCAGCCAGGAGCAGCTGTGTGGAAGCCAGGAGCAGCTTGGAGCCCGAGTGCACCAGGAAAGTGACCCGGGTGTAGAATCGTCCGCCCAGAACTTCCCGTTGGCTGCACTGGGGCGACACCTATGCAGTCGCCCAAGGACACAGAGCACGGACAGTCAAGCTCAGGGCTACTTAGAGGGAAACTCTGAAAGTTGAAATCTGAAGGTCAGCAGCCAGGACAGATGACAAGTGAACAAGGCTGAAGTCAGGTGTGGGCGCAGAGTGGATTCAAAGGAGTTTGCCTCTGCAGGGAAGACAGCATTAAGGAATGAAAAGGGAGATCGCCGGCTTCTACGGGTGAGGGCCCCCGCGCGCGCTTCGGGGGACAGGAGCAGCCCAACTGGGGAGGGGGCGTCACTGCAGGCTGCCGGGGCTTCTTCCAAAGCAGGGGTGGGGATGCTGAGTCACAGATCTGTCACCACTTCGCACCTCTCTGCAATCCGGGGGCTAAAGCAAAAGCGAAAGCGAATACTCCTTAGCAGCGGTCTGGTCCTGGAGCTGAGCTCGCCACCTCCCAGGGACCCCAGCCTTGCGTCCCGTTGGGTCACTGCTGGGGACAATTGGCCATGGCCTCGCCGCAGCTCCGGGGCTATGGAGTCCAGGCCATTCCTGTGTTGCTGCTGCTGCTGTTGCTACTGTTGCTCCCGCTGAGGGTGACGCCGGGTAGGGAGCATCATGCGCCGGAACAGGGGAGCAGAGGGGGACCCCAACGCCCAGCTGAACTTGATTCGTGTGTGTGTGTGTGTGTGGGGGTCACATCTTCTGGGAACTGAGCCAGGAGTCCAGCTGAGAGGATCGCAGTGGGTCTGGGGGTGATGGAGGGAGCTGGGTGGGGGTGGGGGGACACGTGGAGGGAGCCTGGGAGAGCGCAGATAAGAGAGTGGCCCCTTGCCCTGCTCTAGACTGGCTCCCGGACCATACGTGCAAGGGAGTTGAGCGATCCCACCGGCGTTTCGGCGACTTAGGGAGAGCAGGTCTGACAAGTTCGATAAGACTTAAAGAACTTAGAGAAATGTGTGAGTGTGCCTCTGCCAGCCCACCTGGCGCAGCTGTGGGGTGTCGCGCCTGTGGGGTTCCAGGAGGGGCTTGAGGAAAAACCACCCTTCATGACTTTCAGGTCAAAGTAAATTAGATGGAAGGCACTGGGCAAAGTACTGCGCTCCGCGGGAGGAAAAACAAAACAAAACAAACAAACAAACAAACAAAAACCACGTGTGGAGCAGGCAGGTTGCGCATCTGAACGCTACAAAACAGGTCCAGGTTCTCAAGCGCACTGGCAACTTGGGGCCCGGACGATTGGAGAGGAGGAGAGACTGTTTTCCCATGGAAGAAGGGGTGTCACATGTTCCAGAATGTGTCGTCTAGATCTAATCTCGGGAAGAATGAATTGAGACTCCTAGTTTTGTTCCAATAGGTCTAGAAGGAAAGAGCGAGAACAGTTGGGTCTAGCAACGTCCGGACCCAGGATGTCGCATCTTTTTATAAACATGAAATTCTTCAGAGTCTGTTAAAAAAATCTACGTACTCCCTGCACAGAAATGTGTGTGAAAGCACATGCTTGCAAATGTGCACAGGATTTGGGGACCGAGGACAATGACGTCATCCATGGACTTTCCTGCAAGTTAGCAATTCCTTAGCCCTGAGTGTGTTTTAAAGCAAGATTTCCCAGTGATGGGCGTCTGACTCAGTCTCCTTGGAACTTGGTCATAGTTATCCCACACAGACTTGAGCCTGGGGTTGGCTCTGTAGGGGTGTTACGGGGCTTCATTTATTCTTGGGTCCCCACCCTCCATCTGTAAAGCTGGAGTGTGTTGGTAAATTCCTCTTAACTGGATAGCAAAGAATGGTCCTGAGATTTCAGAAATAGCCTGCAGATATTCCAAATAGTCTGAAAGTGAATGTGGTTTCAGTCCAGCTCAGCTTAGAGGAAGCACCTCCTTGCCTAAAGTTCGGGCTCCACTGGTGCCATCAACTGGCACCTGAATCTTGGTTTTAAGAACAGCCTTATTGGGTCATAACTGACTCCAGGAAAACTGCAAATATTTAAGTTGTATGTTTCTTTGTGTTTCAGGATGAAAGTTACACTCTTGAAACTATCACCAAACCAAAGCAGGGTTACACCCATAACTAAGAAGTTCCCTGTGTCCTCCAAAATTCTTATCTCCTGCTCAACTCAGCAACAATTTAACTTTTTTTCCTTTGGATTTGTTGCACTTTCTAGTATTTTCTATAAGTGGAGTTATAAAGCACGCTACTCTTTCTTGTGTGGCTTATTTAGCTCAATCATTATTCTTTGTTCATGTTGTAATTGCATCAACAGTGAACTAGCACCCAGTGTAATGGAGTATTTTTATAATCCCAGCACTCTGAAGGCTGAGGCAGGAGGATTTCTAGTTAAAAGATAGTCTGGGCTATGTACTAAGACCTAAAAGCATAAACAAACAAACAAACAAAGAGATGGGTGGCTACTGAGGAGATGGCTTAGAGGGTGAAAATTCTTGTCATCCAGATCTGAGGACCTGAATCCATGGGAGTGGATGGACAGCACAATATGTTGGGGTGAGAGAGAGGCAGGGCAAAGAGGGGAGAATTCCAGGGGTGTGTGTATGAGGGGGGTGGGGAGGGAGGGAGAAAGAGAGAGAGAGGCTCAAACAATATGGCAGGTGAAAAATGATTCCCTACTCCCTTCCCCCAGTGCTGGGATTATGGGATGTGTGTGCATCCATACCCAGCTAAACTATGACTTATTTTTAGATCTGTGAATCAGCATTAGTTGCCTCCTGATTGTTGGGTATTTAAGTTGTTTCAGTATGGTAGTATTTAAGAGGCAACATGTTGGGAATCTGTATTCTTTATCCTCCTCTCCCTCCTCCTCCTCCTCCTCTTCCTCCTCCCTCTCCTTCTTTCCTTGAGATAGGGTCTTACTGTGTAGCACTGGCTGGCTTGGAACTCTATGTAGACCAGGCTGTCCATGACAGATATCTGCCTCCCAAGTGTGTGCCTGGCCCTGGTGACTCTCTTTCTTATAGAATCCCTCCATGACCTTGGTGTCATTCATCACCTATGGTAGTAAATGTGAATGGAAGGCTTTCTCCTAGGGAGCCTTAATACTCTTTTGGGCAATACAGTAGGGGACTCTAGGGTCTGTGGAGGAAGTACATTGCTAGGCTGCATGGTGGACATGTGCTCCAGGCATGTAGGGAACAAACCAGTCAGGACAGCCTGACAGCTGCAAGTGAGATTGCAGCTTCTGCAATAGTTCAGTGGGTGACAAAGGAATCCTGAAGCAGAGCTGGTGTCTCTGGGAAACTGGAACCAAGAAGTCCTGCTGAGTCTCCAACTTGTGACCACCCAGCCTTCTGACCCTCGAAGCCGACTAGGCCCTCAACTTAAGGAACTGGAGGAAAGAGGAATGGATGAGTTCTCGGGGCAGTGAGCTGAGTGAGTACAGCCTGTACTTATTGCACCATGAGGAAGTGTGATAGGTTGGCTGGCGCTTCAGCCAGGAAGAAAAAATAGGTTACTGGAAGCCTAGATACCCTGACTGTTTGGGCATGGTGGAGTCAGAGTGAGCCTCTAGAAGGCAAGGGACACATTTTCTCTTCTCCGTGTCTTAGTACCTATCTGCTTTCAAATGGGAGGCTCAGGGAAAGAAAATGCTGAAATGCACACTGACCTCATATAAAGAATGGGAGGGGTGTGTTAACCTGACCACTCTTGAACTCCAGATATAAGAGTAGGCCAGGGATTCCTGCCCATCTTAGACTCTCAACTGACTTGATAAAGAAGCCTGATCCACAGGTTCTGAGAAACAGAAAGAGGTGTCGCCCCATGCTCCATGCTAATGATCATTAGGACTGGCGATGTGAGAACTTTGAAAGTGGCATAACTCTAAGTCCCAGTTTCTATAACTTCATCTGATATATGTATTCATAAGCTCGCAACGTATAAATACCTGCCCTGTATGTGTATGGGGCTTAGCACTGGGGAAGGAGCACTAGGGAACTATGCAATACACTTACAGTCTTCATGGTGCTTGTATTCTTCCAGACAAGATGAGACTTGCTTACATTAGATAGTTCCCATCCAAGTATCAACCAGACTCAACCTTGCTTAGCTTCCAAGACCAGACAAGCCCTATCAAGTTTAGTATGGTATAGCTGTAGACTTACATCGGATATCTAAGGAGATATATATCTCCTTAGATTGTAGTATTAAAAGATGTAACTAAGACTGAAGGAAATTAAAAGTTATCATTGCAATGAAATATATTGCTTCTAATGTAATTGTGAAACCATCTAGCTTTGTAAATTAAATAACTCACCACCACTTGGCAGTTTGGATTGGCTGCGGTATTTTTATAACCTCGTGCATTCAAATATCAACTATTCCTATGTTTATCTCTGAGGACCATTCACTATTGACAGACCTGATATAGGCTTCCTTTCTTAGACGAGACACAAAGTAGCTACTGCAAAGCCCTCTTAGTACAAAACACTCAGAGAATGATCAGAATAACATAAACACTTTAAATTGATTGGTGGCAAAAGATAATTTTGCTCTTCAAAACAAAAATAATAGTGATACATTGGTGTGCTACTGTGAATTTAAAAGGAAAAATGGCTGATAGCAATAACAGCACAAAGGCTGGGAAAGGATGTATAGAGAACAGTCATTAAGGGTGTGTGTGTGTGCGTGTGCATGTGTGTGTGCGTGTGTGTGCCTATGTGCTGCCCAATGGAGAACGTTTGCTGTCCTGTTCAATAACTCCTTGCCTCCCCACCTCCAGTTCTGGGGTTACAGATGCACACAACCATACCTAATATTCTTGCGTGAGTGCTGGGGATATGAACTCAGACCTTCACACTTGGGTGGCAAGAGCTCCTACTGGCTGAGCCATCTCTCTAGCCCTGTTTAAGGCTCTTATGCTGTAGGTGTGAGGTAATATGATATCACTCAGTGGTAAAGCAACCTCTAAAATAATACGATAATGAAGCTGGGTATGGTGGCTCATGCCTATGATCTCCACAAATGCGACCCCTGGTGGCTGCAGAGTCATTTCTATTTATTACTGTAGCCAGAAACTTAGAATACCCAAGATACAAGTTGCAAAACACATGAAACTCAAGATGAACGAAGACCAAAGTGTGGTCACTTTGCCCCTTCTTAGAATTGGGAACAAAACACCCATAGAAGGAGTTACAGAGACAAAGTTTGGAGCTGTGATGAAAGGATGGACCATCTAGAGACTGCTGCACCCAGGGATCCATCCCATAATCAGCCTCCAAATGCAGACACCATTGCATACGCCAGCTAGATTTTGCTGAAAGGACCTTGATATAGCTGTCTCTTGTGAGGTTATGCCGGTGCTGGCAAACACAGAAGTGGATGATCACAGTCAGCTATTGGATGGAACACAGGGCCCCCAATGGAGGAGCTAGAGAAAGTACCCAAGGAGCTAAAGCGGTCTACAACCCTATAGGTGGAACAACAATTTGAATTAGCCAGTACCCCGGAGCTCGTGTCTCTAGCTGCATATGTAGTAGAAGATGGCCTAGTTGGCCATCATTGGGAAGAGAGGCCCCTTTGTCTTGCAAACTTTATATGCCTCAGTACAGGGGAACACCAGGGCCATGAAGTGGGAGTGGGTGGATAGGGGAGTGGTGTGGGGAGCGTGTGGGGGACTTTTGGGATAGCATTTGAAATGTAAATGAAGAAAATACCTAATTAAAAAAATAAAAAAGACTTGCATGCTGGAAGCTCAAGGTGAGACAGCTCAGCTGGTAAAGATGCTTGTTGCTAAGACAGAAGACCTATAAACCCCTGGGGTGGAGAGAACCAAGTCCTGCAAGTTGTCCTCTGACTTACACACACACACACACACACACACACACACACACACACACACACACACACACACATACACACACACACACACATACACACACACACATACACACACACACACACACACACACACACACACACACACTACAATACAACATTTCAATGCTATAAAACACTTTATAGAAAGACATGAAAGACTTAAATCAAGGCAGATCCTAGGTTCCGGTTTTGAGAAGACTCACGGTTACTAAGTATCAGTTTTTCCTGAGCTGACCTATAATTATGACATTGTTGCTGTGGGATTCAGCATGGACTTGATGTTCTGGGTCTACAATTCAATAAAAGGCACAGAATCAAAGAGTCAACTTTGAAAGCAATTAACAAAGATTTACACACACACACAAATAAATAAACAATAAATGTTGAAAAAACCTTTAACAAAACGGAAGGGTTGGAAATGTTGATTTAGACTTAGATATGCTGCAAAATTAATATAGCACCTTCTTAGGAAACTACAGTAGTGAGTTCTTGGTAGGGGCAGGAAATTAAGATGGTCTCATGTAGCCCAGGCTAGCCTCCAATTGGCTATGTAGCTCAAGATACCCTTGGATTTCTGGTCCTCTTGTTTCTACCTCCTGAGTGCTGGGGTCTCGGGCATGCATCACCATACCTGGCGTTAAGGCCAGGCAGTAGTGGTGAACACCTTTAATCTCCCAGGAGAGGTAGGCAGACCTCTGTGAGTTAGAGGCCAGCCTGGTGTACATAGTGAGTTCCAGGATAGACAAAACTACACAGAGAAACCCTGTCTCAAAAACAAAACATACATACCTGGCTTTAATACAGCATTGGGATCAAACCTAGGGCTTTATGTGTGCTGGCCAAGCACTCTACTCATTGGGGGGGGGGGGGGGGGGAAGAATGTGTGATTAAAACCAAGTACAGGAGGAGACTGGAGAGATGGATGCTTGGATGAAGTCTGGGATGGCAACGGGAAGAAGGATTGCAGAGAGGCCATGCTGAGGGCAGGGGAGAAGATGAAGGAGCTACAGCAGACTGTGGTCATGGGCAGACTCTAGGTCCCATTCCCTTCTCTTTCTCTTAGCTCTTTGGCTTCCATCATTCGCTCATTTCTTTTTAAGATTTATGTGTCTCATATTTTATTTGTGTGTCGATAGATGTCTGTGTGAGTGTCTGCCGTGTGCTATGCGCATACTCGAGGCAGACAGAAGACGGTATTAGGTCTTCTGAAGCTGGAGTTACAGGTAGTCGGGTGCTCTGGAAAAACAGGATTTGCTCTGAAGCACTGAGCTATCTTTTCAGCTCTAACTTTAAATATATATATATTCCCATCCTATCAGGCAGGGTTCACAAGGTTCTGACAACGAGAGGAGCTCCTCTCCTTGCCAGCAATGAGCGTGCTCTGCAGAGCCACAGTGATTGAGTCCTCTCACAGGACCATTCTGGAAATGTATCGACTCCTGTTGACCAGACTAGACTGCTTGCTCTGCTTTTCCCTTGAATGTCTGGCTAATTCTTGCTCATCCTTGAACTTTTACACAATGGCACTTTTTTCAGGCATTGCAGTTAAACCACGTCTTATCACTCCCAGCTGTGTCCATCTGCTTCATCTTCTACACCCCGCACACCATGTTCCTGGAGCAGGAGTGCTCCAGATGTGTGGAAAGACCAAGTAGAATTTACAGCAGTGTCAGCCATCAGGAAAAGGATGTTCTGTGCAGAATGTGTTGCCTCTGCAATTGCAAGGCGGGAAATGCCCTGTGTGAGGAAGGGACTCTTAGGCTCCTTTACCTCCAAGGTTTCAAAATGACCCATTGGCAGGGCCTGCCAGTTCTCTGAGGGAAGCAAAATAAACTGTGATCTCATAAGATCCCTGCTGGCCCAAGAAAAGACAATAACAATAACGTTAAGAAGCAGGCTTGGGACAAACAAGAGAAAGGGTAGTTCTTTTAGATGTCTTCCTCTAGCCTTTTCCCTGAAGAGCTCACAAGTCTCTGGAGATACTGATCGATAGCTGGAAAATGTCCAGCCACAAATAATGTAATAGCTCACTCACAGGTCCAAAGGTCCAGGCTTTCTCAGACAGAGGGAACATTTTCTAAAAGGTCAGGCCTAGTATGTTTCACTGAATTCTCCATTCTGGTCTACTGCCAAGTGTCCTTAAGGTCATTTGAATTGGTTTTTATGACAGTTCCTTCCCACCCCACACCATTAATCCATCCCCAAGTATTTCCCAAGCAATGTAACATACGGCTAAGTACCCCAAATGAGGATTTAAAGATTTGGAAACACAGAGCTAAACACATGGGACTGGCAAGCCACACACACACACACACACACACACACACACACACACACACACACACACAAATAAAGAAATAAATAAATGTATTTTTTAAAGTTAAATGAGGCAGAACCTTCCCCTAATGAATAAAGATTTCAAGGGACCAATCACTGGGCAAGTAGGTGGGAATTTCCAGTCAGTGAGAGGAATAGGGAAGTCAGGAGAAAGATACTTCCTTTTGGACCAGAAAGAGCATGGAGACACAATGTGGGTAGCGAGAGGCCCACGATTTAGGTAGGGATCCTCTGGGATGCGCCACTGGAGGATTTATAACTTAAATAGCTAATAAAATTAGGATGTGTCTTAGTTAGAGTTTTACTGCTGTGAACAGACACCATGGCCAAGGCAAGTCTTATAAAAACAACATTTAATTGATGCTGGCTTGCAGGTTCAGAGGTTCAGTCCATTACCATCAAGGTGGGAGCATGGCAGCATTCAGGCAGGCATGGTGCAGGAGGAGCTGAGAGTTCTATGTCTTCATCCAAAGGCTGCTAGTGAAAGACTGACTTTCAGGCAACTAGGATGAGGATCTCAAGCCCACACCCACAGTGACACACCTACTCCAACCAGGTCACACCTATTCCAACAAGGCCACACCTCCAAATGGTGCCACTCCCTGGTCCAAGAATATACAAACCATCACAGGATGCTAGTTTCCGCACCCAGCAATTGTGTTACCTGTAGATTCTAAACTAAGATTGTGTGGTGTTTTCCTTTACTCGGTGACTCAACTGAGTTCCAGAGAAAAGTACGGTGGCAGGGCACCCCAGCCAGCCATGGGAATTTGGAAGTGTAGGGCATGTGTAGCAACACCCCGCCATGGGAACTTAGCGAGCCGGGTGGAGAGATTTTGAAGCTCTGAATCGGAGAGTCTGCTGGGCAGAGAACAGGCTGGGCTGTCCACTGGTGCCTTGCTGGTGGTAGTGTGGATTGCTTTTTTATATATTTCACGCAACAGTTAAAGCCCTAGAGTAGAAGTTTAGGTGATCTTATAAAGACAAATGTGTAAAAGAAATCTCCATTTATGGAGTCAATGCCATGATCTGGAAGATGGTGTGGACAGGCTGCTGTTCACACTTTTGTGTCATAAACAAAGCACCATTTGCTCTGCTGCACTTGTAGACAGCAGCAGTCCCCAAACCACAGTTCCTGGACCTGCAGAGCCTGTACCATCTGGAACTTGGAAATACAGGTTCCCGGGCTCTGCCTCAGATCCTCCAGCTCAGTAGTTCTGGGTTGGAGCCAGCTAGTTTTAACAAGCTCTACAGATGGATCCACACATAACTCCTGAGCATTACTGAAAACATGGACCTGAAGTGACAGGAGGCAGCAGAGGAAGGATGCCACTGCAGCAGTGATAAGCTCGCCCTGGGAGACAAAGCTACGGCTAAGACTCCAAACACAGACCAAGTGGAATTAACAGCACGGGACCCTGGTCTTGAAGGAAGGAGCTCTAAATGTTGTAAATAGGTGGTTAATAAGAAGAGGGAGTGGTGCCAAGTCAGGTATCAAAAGCCACAGCTAGAGGAGTAACTAAAGGAAACTGTCTTCTGCAACTCACAATCTTGGCTGAACTGTCAGTGCCTCTTAGAGGTTCCTTCAAGAAGGATCCTGGCAGAGCACTTGTATAGCATATGCAAGGCCCTGAGTTTGATCCATAGCACTGAAGAGGAGGAGGGGGGAAGAGAAAGAAGAAGAGGAGGAGGAAGAAGAGGAAGAGGAGGAGAAGGAGGTCTAAGAATAGTTAATTTTCTATTGCAATAATAGAATACCTGAGACTCTGTGGTTCATAGAGAGTCAAAATTTATTTAGCTCATGTTGCTACAACCTGGGAAATCCTGGCATGGGACCATCTCCACATATTCTAAATTATATAATGCATTTACAGTTATACGTGGGATAGCTATATAATGTTAAGTGGAATTATGACCTGGCTATTGTTTCCATTTGGAATAATAATAAGGGAATAATAATAAGGGAATGTGAACTGTGTGTCAAGTTGACAAGATTCGGACTTGTGATAAGATACTCTAGGTTGTCAACTTGATGACATCTGAGATTAACTAAAACCCATGCTGCTGGGCACACCTGTGAGGGAGTATCTTGGTTGGCTCTTCTGAGCTGCACCTCTGGGTGGCAGCCCACTTGAAAGAACATGAAGGAAGGAAGGAAGGAAGGAAGGAAGTGTTTGCTTTTTGTCTGCTTGCCCTCACTCTGGCTGGCAAGTTCATCCATTCTGTTTCTCAGTTCGTTTGCTGGTATCTTCAGGGTTCCGTTGTAGACTGAGGACCAGCACCTCTCTAGGACTTCCCTGGGACTCTAGTTCCACATGAGTATGCTGATAACGTTTGGTCTCGTGGACTGAACAACTACCTTTCTCTCAGGAGGTAGCCATTGTTGACTATGTTATAATTACTGCTAACACATTCTCCAGTTTACAGCCTCTCCAATGATAAATTCTGAATGCTTTTATCTGGACGTATGTGATGAGTGCTCAGAGTTGAAAGAATTCTGGAGAAAACTTCAATACTTAGAAGATGTGAAACAACTTGTTGATAAAAAAAAAAAAATCCCTGAGTCTGAAGGCAAAAGAGAAAGCAGTGGAGATGAAAAGGTGGTCCTGAAATCATGGGTGGATTCACACTCAAACTATTTCAAATTCAAACCTGTTGAACCTAAGTAAAAATGTTCTAAAAGGAAGTCAGGCTTGTTCTGTGCGATTGGAGACAAAGAGAAAAGAAAGCCCAAGATGGGCTGGAGAGATAGCTTAGCAGGTAACAGTACTTGCCTCTCTTACAGAGAACCCAGGCTCAGTTCCTTCCATCCACATGGTGGCTCACAGTCATTTCTGACTCTAGATTCCAAGTTCTAGAGCATCCAACACCCTCTTCTGACTTACTGGGCACAGTGCGCACATATAGCACACATACAAACATTCAGGTAAAACACTCAAACATATAAGGTAAAATTTAAAAATCCAAAAGGAATGCCTGGGTAGAGAAATGGCTTGGTGGTTAAGAACACTGGCCGCTTGTCCATAGGACCTGGATTTGATTCCCAGCATCCACAGAGCAGTTTTAAAAAATCATATGTAGCTCCAGCTCTAGGAGATCTGACAACCTCTTCTGGACTCCCTGGGCACCAAGGATACGTGTGGTCCACACGTATTCAGGCAAGGCACTAATGCACATAAAGGTTTTGGTTTTGTTTGTTTTGTTGTTGTTTTGAGACAGGGTCTTTCTGTGTAGTCCTGGCTGTCCTAGAGCTTGCTGTGTAGACCAGGCTAGCTTCTAACTCACAGAAATCCTCCTGCCTCTGCCTCTGGAGTTCTGGGGTTAAAAAGTCAAACACAACTCTGGCATAGAAATAGCCAACATTTTGGACCCCTCATCTATTTCTAGAACCCTCAGACATCATGTTCTAAAACTCCTCACCTCTACCACACAGAATTCTCCCATTGAAGCCAGTTTTAGCTGGAGTTTTGCAGTTTGAGAGCTGACCTATCTAGGCAGTTCATCTTTGGGACAGTTTGTCTCGTTCCTAGTTTCTTCTGAAAAAGTGAAATAATCAGAGAAACTGACTACGTATAGGAAATAAAACAAACCAGACTAAATCACAGCAGGGAGTCAAACTCCAGCTTGTTACTGAAGAAAAGTGTCTATCCATCATCCTTTCCATTGTTTGTTTTAAACAAGGCCTCACTATGTAGCCCTAGCTGGTCTGGAACTCACTAAGTAGACCAGGCTGGCCTCAAACTCACAGAGTTCTGCCTGCCTCTCTGCCTCTGCCTCTGCCTCTGCCTCTTCCTCTGCCTCTGCCTCTGCCTCTGCCTCTGCCTCTGCCTCTGCCTCTGCCTCTGCCTCTGCCTCTGCCTCTGCCTCTGCCTCTGCCGAGTGCTGAGATTAAAGCTTGAGCCTCCACACCAAGCCTAACTATAATTCTTTCCATACATATCTGCACATCTAGTATTTCCAGGTATTGTACTAGGATCAAAAATACAATGTTAAGCAAATTAGGACTGGGCCAAATATAGATGGGAAAGATCATAGAACCTTAGGACTCAGGTTACCAGTAAACAAATACAGGTTTTCTTAGAAGGTAAACATGGCAGTCAGCAAAGAAAGTTGGTGGGAGGTAGTCAGCGGAAAGTGTGGTGGGTTGTGAAAGAGGATCGGGGAGAAACAAAGGTCTTCGATTATGGGGAACCAAAGGGTAAAGACATCTGGAAGGGCAGATTCTGACAAAAACCTTGTAGGCTTCTTCATGAATTTGTGGTTGTATTTTTTTTTTTCCTGTGAGAGTAGCAGGCTCCGAAGGAAGAGTAAAGTCAAGTACACCTGGCTAACAATTATGCTGGTGGCTGGGTGGGGGGTGGCACACAAGGACACAGGTCTATAGACTCTTGCTATTGATCAAAAACAACAATGTGACATCCCTCAAAAAAGCTTGATCCAAATGGGGAAAGATGGATAGCTTCGAGAGCTATCTTGAGCTTGGAGGTGGGTGGGCAGTGGAGGGTAAAGGGAATGTTTGCTGATGGCTCTTGGGTATCCAGCCGCACTGAATGGATGGAATTTAAAGGAAACTCCTACAAGATTTTTGTATAGTGGTGTCCTTTCTCACCATACCCATGTGTTTTTGCCTGGCTTCTACACTCAGGGGCCCCTGGGATATGTTCAACCCTAGCTACAGAGCTGATACTTGGGCTCCCTTGAGGACACCCATGAGTAAACCCAGTCTTCTCGTCTCTCTCCCCTCTCATGCACTTTGCAGGCACCACGTGTCCACCTCCCGTATCTATTGAGCATGCTGACATCCGGGTCAAGAATTACAGTGTGAACTCCAGGGAGAGGTATGTCTGTAACTCTGGCTTTAAGCGGAAAGCTGGAACATCCACCCTGATTGAGTGTGTGATCAACAAGAACACAAATGTTGCCCACTGGACAACTCCCAGCCTCAAGTGCATCAGTAAGTAGCCAGTCTCCACACTGTCCCACACACTCCAGCCAAGGCTGAACAGGGAGCTGTGGGAGCCAGAGACATCTGTTCTGAGATCTGGAGCTAACTAAGCCAGTAGGACATGAAGCATCACGCCCTCCCCCCATGGGAATACATTGGTAGTGGGTTCTGTCACCCAACATTGGTTCATCTCCTATCTCTGCCATTTAGCCATTTTGTGTCCTTGGGCAAATCCCTTAGGCTCTTGGAACTCTGGTTGGTCACTCAAAATATGCACCTGATGTCAACAGTGGTTTGTAGAATTGGGTGGAACCTGGTAAATGTTAACTATTACAGCTGTCAGTGTTTGTTTTGGCATGACAGTAGCAGGAGGTTTGTCTATAGATGATGCTGGGTGTGCAAACTCACCACCCTGAGAGCTTTTTGGATCACTAACAACGCATAAGTCTGTGGGAGAACATAGACTGTTTTTGTTTGCTGGAACCCAGGAAGTTGGGTAAACCTAACAAACAGTATAGCTCTCGAGTACCCACTTCTAGTGTCCAGCAGATGCTCAAGTACAACAATAATAATAAAATAATCTAGGACGTGATGGTGCATGCCTTCAATCCCAGCACTCAGAAGGCAAATGGATCTCTAAGGTCCAGTCCCAGCCTGAACAATAAAGAGCAACAAAGCAATGAAGGTTATGAGAATCAACTTTAAAAAAAAATCACCATGGTTGGATGATGTTGGTTGGCCAACATTTTTGGAATGGAAGCCGCTTGGTGGTGTGCTTCCAAGTAACACTATCCCCCAGTCTGCTTCCTAGAAAAAATAAAAAGTGGCCCGAGTCTTCTAGGAGAGTAAGTACTGCTCAAGCAAGAATCCCATGAATGTGATCTATCTTAGGATGTCCTCCCCTGTCCTTCTCTATCCTGTTTTTTGACACAGGGCCTCTCACTGAATCCAGCACTTACTGACTGACTGAGTAGTGAGCTGTGCAGAGCTGCCTGCCTCCACTCCCTGCCAACAGCACTAAGGCTGCAGACTTGGGCCACCATGCTCAGAGTTTTACAAGTGTATTGAGGATCAGAACCCAGATCCTTATGTGTGTACCACAGCTATCACTCCAGCCTTGTCCTCAGGATCTCATAACCCAAAGACTGGAGGGATCTTTAAGTCAGCCTCATCTAATCCAAAGGTTTTGCTCCACAGTCATTTTACCACCAGCAGCTCTCTTCACTGTTTCCCCCTAGCTCCTGTGCACTCAATAATTTCCCCTAAATAAGTGAACTCCATTGAGTGATATTTTGTTTTTCCCCATGAAAAACTAATAAAACTGATGTTTCGTGTGTGATTCCCATACAAAAATATTTGATGACTGACCCGGGGGAAGATACTAGAAAAAGCAGTTTACAGGCTGTACATTTGAGTCGGGAAACCAGTATTCTTTCTAGCCTTGTCCCAGGAAGCCAGAAATGAATGTGCACCGATTCATTATTTTTATTTGTAGCTAGTTCTGAAACTGCCCAGATACTGCCCTCAGAAATCATAAATGCCATGTGACTATTCTCTCTCTAGGAGACCCCTCCCTAGCTCACTACAGTCCAGTGCCAACAGTAGTGACACCAAAGGTGACCTCACAGCCAGAGAGCCCCTCCCCCTCTGCAAAAGGTAGGAACCCTGGGAAAACGTGAAGAACTAATGCTTACCCCGCCAGCTCCCTTATCATAGATGCCATTGCTCACTGCTGATCACTGCAAACCTAGGCAACAGAACTTTATAAGATTCAGAACTTGTAGCTGGGTGGTGGTGGCATGCACCTTTAATCCCAGCACTGGGGAGGCAGAAACAGATGGATCTCTGAGTTCAAGGTCAGCCTGATCTACAGAGCAAGTTTCAGGAAATACAGCATTATACAGAGAAACCCCTTCTTCCAAAACCCAAAACCAAACCAAAGTAAATAAATAAATAAATAAATAAATAAATAAATAAATAAAAAAAATCAGAACTTATAGTGGCTTAGGGTTTTTCTAGTCAAAGTTATTTGATATCCAGAATTCACATGTGCATAATTTATAATGGCTTAGGATCGGCCATTAACATGTCAGAGCATAGGGAGCTGTAGATGCCCACCTTTATCGAGCACTGAGACTTGATCTCATTATGTTGTCTTCCCAAGGGAGGCTTTCCCACATGGCACAGGAAATCTGAAGCAGATGTATGTGTGTACCAATTCATATCTCTCTGGATTGTGCCAGGGCAGCCTAGGGTCATAGAGCCTGAATGTCTTATACTTGGTGGCAAAGGTGCCTGTGTTTGTTCCAGAGGGAGGTGTGGTGTCTGTCTTCCAAAGCTACCATGCATGTCCTGGGCAAGACAGACCACAGAAAGGGTAATGAGGATGGAGCCCTCTTTTGGCAAAATAAAGACAATGTGAGGGACTCATTGAAGAGCTTTTATTTATTTATTCTTAAGTGGAAGGGTTGGGGGTGGGTTGAGGCAGGGTCTCACTATGTAGCTCTAGCTGTCCTAGAACTCACTGTGTAGACCAGGCTGGCCTCAAAATTACAGAGATTCATCTGCCTCTGCCTCTTGAGCCCTGGGATTAAAGGTGTGAGCCATCAAGTCCAGCTCCCCAATCTTCTTCATTAACACATTAATCTGAATGCTTGTTCTAGTGTCTTTTTTAATGATAGGCTAAAATATCCCAACAGAGAGCAACTTAGGGGAGAAAGGGTTCATTTTATCTTACGTTTCCAGGTGGGAAGCCATCGCTGGGAAAGTCACAGAGGCAGGAGCTTGAAGAAGTCAGTCGCATCACACCCACAGTCAAGAGTGGAAAGAAATGAAAGTGTGCATGTTCATTTGCCTAATTGTGCCCTGCTTTAATTTCTCCACACGTTTTTTTTTTAATAGAATTATTTATTTATTTTATGTGTGTGAGTACACTGTAGCTGTCTTCAGACACACCAGAAGAGAGCATCAGATCCTGTTACCGACGGTAGTGAGCCACCATGTGGTTGCTGGGAATTGAACTCAGGACCTCTGGAAGAGCAGTCAGTGAGTGCTCTTAACCACTGAGCCATCTATCCAGCCTCAGTTTCTCCACTCTTAAGAGCACAGGAGCCCTTGCCTATGGAATGGAGCCACTGACGGGGGAGAGGAGGGTCTTCCCACATCAACTAACTTCGTCAAGACAATCCGCCATAGACATGCTGGACAGCCCAAACCAGTATAGACAATTTAAAGTGTCAAGTTAAAGCCAACCATCACAAGGCTGTCATACAGAAATACTGCATGACCATCACATCTCTCTCAGTCCCTGCCTTCTTTCTTTGCTTCCTTTCTGATAGGGTTTCAATAGGTATCCCAAGCTAGCTTCAAACTCATCCTCCAGAATGCTCAGATTATATGTGCCACTGAACCCAGCTCATTGTTTTGTCCTTCGCTTGAGTGTTGTGTAGGCTAGCTCAATGTCTTTAGCATTTGTCTCCATATTAACATTGGAAACCTGTGCGCTCTATCCTGTGATACTCTCGTTTCCCACTGAGTGCTTTGTTCTCCCTGTTACATGATCCCATTTGTGACTTCTCCTTGTTTCTTCCTTCTACTCCCAAATATGGAAACCTCTTTTTCAATCACCCTAACTCGCTCAACTGGTCAGACTATCCTGTATGCCCCATGTCAGTCTTCAATACACAAGGAACTTACTGTAATGCTCCCGTTTGTTTAGGGTAAGATCTGAGAATCAGCAACGCTGGAAGCTTCCCGGGTGGTTCAGAGGCGTCCCAGCGGAGGAAGTTTGTTCTAAGGAGGATGAGGGGTTTCTGAATTTCATGCCAGCGCACAGCATAGAAGGCTCCAGTTCAGAAGTTAATAGTAATAAAATCGGGCTGGCACTATAGGTCATTGATAGAATGTTTCCCTAGCATGCATGAGGCTCTCCCAGACATTTGGTCAGACATTCCTCTCTGAGACAAACATGTACAATCATAATCTTGGACACTAACTGGTATAGTCGCAGGTGCTTAGATGTGAGTGCTCTGCGGGGTTGGTAGTTGAGGGAGGGAGAGATACAAATGAGTAGTCCCAGTGGACTGAAGGGTCTGAGCATCTCTTACATGGAGAATGGCTAAGAGAGTATGGGAACAGGACACTCCATGCCTCTGGAGCACTAGGATGCCTACCAGGCTTTACTCAGGCTGAATTTCGCAAGTGAGATTTTGCCACAGTGCAAGACCCATTTTCAAGAGAAGGGAATAGAGAATAGGGAAGCGGTAGGCCCCTTTATAGTTTAGGGGCATCCGTTTGCTAATAACGAACAAGGAAGACAGGAACCTAAACCCAGGCATCCTCCATGCCAGCAGGAACTAATGCAGAACAGTCTCCTCAGATACCGCCTAGGGCATCTGGAGAGGCCGGAATAAAGCTGCAGCTTCTTATTTCATAATGTCGTGCCAACGTGTAGATAGTCGGCTGTGATGGAGCACACCTTTGATCTCAGCACTCAGGAGGCAGAGCCAGCTGTCAGAACCTTGTGAGTTTGAAGACATCCTGGTCTACACAACAAGTTCCGGGTCAGCCAGGGATACATAAAAGACTCTGTCTCAAGGAACAACAACAGAACTGGAAGAGAACACCAGCATTCCTGCTATCTTTTGCAAATATAGTTCCACTTGTGTCTTGGCATCGAGTCTTTAAGAATATAACATACCATCTCCAGAGAACAAGGATATCTGTCTGTCTCTCTGTCTCTCCTTCTCTCTCTCTGTCTTTCTCTCTCTCTCTCTCTCAGTGATTATATTATTTAGAGTTATCACAAGTACTATTGTCCAGGGGCTAGCTATGCCATCTACTTAGGGGACCGTTTTTTTTTTTTTTTGAAAGGGTGCTGGCCAGAACAAGCTCATTAAAGTAAGTCCTTGGGTCCCAGGCACTAGTCTGAATTTTTATGTCTCTGTCTTGGAATTTCCTGCAGAGCCAGAAGCTTTCTCTCCCAAATCAGATACCGCAATGACCACAGAGACAGCTATTATGCCTGGCTCCAGGCTGACACCATCCCAAACAACTTCTGCAGGAACTACAGGGACAGGCAGTCACAAGTCCTCCCGAGCCCCATCTCTTGCAGCAACAATGACCTTGGAGCCTACAGCCTCCACCTCCCTCAGGATAACAGGTTAGCCTGAGCTTTGCACAGGGACAGGCCAGTTTCCCACATACTGCTTCTGATACCTGGGTTGGGATCTTACAAGAAGATGTCTACATTAGCTTTGGTCCACTTATGCTCAATTTGGGACTGACTGAGAGGTCCAGTCGCCTGTTGTCAATGGTTAGTTGGTTATTGCAATCCCCACTGTAAGGATATCAGAAAGGAAACCCCTCCTCTCACATATGACATGGCTTATTGATGTGAATGCTAGAGAGTGGCAAACGTATCTGCCAGTGTGGAGCTGTGCTCTGTGGAGTAGAAAAACCACCATCAATTGCTCCTTTCTAAGGCATGGCCAATGCTTAGATGTGACCAAATACCTCAGCAAGTTAACCAGTTTGTTTTGCAAAGACCAATTTGGTTCTAAGATAGTAGCTAATCTCTCCAGCTTCATGAGACACTAATGATCTTGGGAGTCCAGTCCTGATTCATCTCTCCTCTCTCCTCTGCAGAGATTTCTCCCCACAGTTCCAAAATGACGAAAGGTGAGTATTTCTTTTGTTCCATGTGTTTATAACTGGGGCACTACAAAGCAGACCCTGCATGCTCAACAGCCTGATCCAGTACCACTCTACCACAGTAACTAGCACTAACCCGTTGCTTCTCTGAAATGTCTCCATTAGAGAATAATTTGTAGAATATCCTAGTTATTGAATTTGTCATTAGACATGATCATTTAAGATGAGTAGCTTCTAACTGTCACACTAGAGGCATACAAAGCAGGGAGTTAGTACACCACAAAGGAGCTTGATGGTTCAGCTACTCACAGTTAAGTCCCACTGGGATTCACTCACATTCAGGCATAGAAGGAAATCACAGGAGCCTGCCACTGCCACTAAGCTAACTCCATTCGGCCAGAAGCTGCAGGGACCTCACCCAGACTGGAGCATTGTGCATTGTATAGAAAGGTAGCCCAGATGGCTCCATTGTGAAGAAGACATAGTGCCTTACAGAAGAAAATGAAAGCCACATATAAGCCAGGCAGGAGGAAAACAAACAGTGCTTGTGAAAAGGTAGACGGAGATCTTTGAGAAGAAAGAGAAGAGCAGGAGAGAAGGGAGGGCTGGGGTGCAGATCAGTGCAGGGAGCTTGCTCAACAAGTCCAAGGCTCAAACTTAGATCAGGATACTTTGACTTCTTTTCCTATTCCTGTCCCTTTTTATTTCCATGTCTTGTCTTATTGTTCTGGCTATGGTTTCAAAAACTCAGTTGAACGGGAGTGAAGAGAATGGATCTTGATCAGAGAATTGTTTTTGGCCTCCAATGCTGTAAGAAAAAGACTGGGGTGTAAAGAGTATGACGTTAATACTTTAGTCAGACAAGCTTTAAAAGGAACAAAAGGCACTGCAGAGATGGTTCAGGGGTAAAGAGTATCTACTGCTCTTGCAGAGGACCAGCATTCAGTTCCCACCAGCCCAGAGGAATAGGTTACAACCACTTATAACTCCAGCTCCAGGGCATACAATAGCCTTTTCTGTGGGCACCTGCACACTCATGAGTATGTGTACATAGACACACACAGACACACACACACACACACACACACACACACAGAGAGAGACACAGACATACAGAGACACAGACACACAGACACACACACAGACACACATACACACAGACACACATACACACAGAGACACAGACACACACACAGACACACACAGACACACACAGACACACACACACACACACAGAGAGACACAGACACACACACACACAGACACAGACACACACACACACACACACACACACAGACACACACAGACACACACACACCCCACAAATAAATATGTGTAAAGGGATAAAATAATATGATTATAATTTAACATGGACAAAACTCTTTTCACTTTCTATTCATAAGTTTTCCTGCCTAAGAATGGCTCGCTGGCTTTTGTGGTCCTGTTTTTACCTGCACTAAGTAACATCTGAAAATCAAATGTTGCTTTAGATAGATTAGCAGTTTTGTTAGTTTTGTAAATGATCAAATGCAAAGCCAGGCCTGGTGGTGAAGGTTCGTACCCTCAGTTACTCAGGAGGCTGAGGCAAGAGGATTGCAAGTGCAAGACCAACCTGGACAACTCAGTGAAATCCTGTATTAAAGTTAAAATTACAAAAAAGGCTGTGAACTGGCTCAGTGATAGGGGAGTTGGTCAGTCCTCAGCACTGGGGGAAACAGGAGAGAGACAGACAGGCGGGGAATGGACAGATAGATGATAGATGGATGGATGGATGGATAGATAGATAGATAGATAGATAGATAGATAAGATGGATGGATAAAAGCAAGACAATTTAGAAAGACTCTTTGAAGAATATTTTCATGGAAAAATTCACTTACTGACAAGGACATGTAAATAAAACCACATTCATGATTTAAGATCACTACAAGAATTAGCCAAACTCATTTCCCCCTATGACACATAGCACATTACTCTTCCCATGTGGTTTTAGAATTTTTTCTTTGTTTTTCAAATTCTTAATAATTTGCACATGGTCTGAAACCATAAAAACATTAAGCTAAGCATGGAGGCATATGTCTGTAATCTCAGAACTCAGAAGGCCAAGGCAGGAGGATTACTGTCCATTTAAGATCCACCTAGCTACATAAAATGAATAAATCTTAAAATGGGGTGGGGGGGGGCTGGAGAGATGGCTTAGCAGTTAAGAGCACTGACTGCTCTTCCAGAGGACCTGGGTTCAATTCCCAGCAACCACATGGTGACTCACAACCATCTGTAATGGGATCTGATGCCCTCTTCTGGTACTTATATACATAAAATAAATAAATCTTTTTAAAAAAATCCACCTGGTTACATAGTATCAGGACCATCGTAGCTACACAGCAATACCATACCTCAAAAAAAAATTAAAATAAAAACAATCAAAAGTTGGCACAAATTGAACAATAAAAGCTGTTGCCTCTTACTCAAAGCATCCTGGGAGTCAGGAGCAGACTTTTCTGCCTCCTTTTAGATAGGCTGTGCAAAGCCAAGCACACACAGCAAGAGTGTAAGGACAGAGTTTGTCGTTCAAGCACACACAGCAAGAGTGTAAGGACAGAGTTTGTCGTTTCACGTCTCTTCACTTACTGGCTGTCCTGATTTCCTTTTTGTTGCTGTGATAAAAACAATCTAACCAAACTCAACTTGCGTAGGAAAGGGTTTATCTGGCCTATGATTCCAGATCACTGAGCATCACTGAGGCACGTCAGAGCAGAAGCTCGGGTGGAGCTTGAAGATGAAGCCAGAGAGGACTGCTGCTTGCTCATTTACCTTCTGCCTCATGCTTAGATAACTTTCTTAGATTTTTAAAAAATGTTTTTTGAAAGATTAATTTTTATTATGTTAATATTATATTATTTTATCACTTTATTGTTTATTATCTTATTATTTTTATTACTTTATTATTGCTCACACATGTGAGCAAGTGCTCTGGAAGTCCAGAGGCATAAAAACCTCCAGGACCTAGAGTTGCAGGAGATAGTGATGGTGGGATGCAGCCGATGTGGATGCTGGGAACCAAAATCAGATCCTGTACTAGAGCAGTATGTGCTCTTAATGATGAACTATTTATCTCCAATACAGCCAGGACCACAGCCAGGGAACAGCGTGTAACACAGTGGGCTGGGCCTTCTACATCAATCCAATAGTAATTGGAGACTTAGGTGCAAGTATATTCAGATGGAAGTATATTTGGATGAAACAGTCTACACGTACAATTTTTACAGAGAGTTTCAAGAAATTAATGAGCTAACACTCATCTTTCCAGATCATGCAAAGATCAAAAACTATTCTCTTCTCCTCTGAAATGCAAATCGATAAACATTATCTAAACCCCTACAAAGGACAAAGATAATTTTGTGCAAGAGACTGTGGGCAATACAAAGATTTTTAAACTTTAAACATGGCTTCATTTATGAATAAGGTTTTCTTCCTTAAATATAGTCATGAGAATGACTTACTATAAGAGAAGCCAAATTTTTAGCAAAGAAATGAAAATGTGATGTTGAGTTTTTATTGTCTGCTAACAACCCATATGTTGAACTTAAGATCAGTCTAGTTTTGTAAAAGCATTTGTTACAGTGCATTTAAAGTTTGCCATTTACACGCCTTCCATCCCAGCCAGCCAAGATCTGCGAGTACCCTGTCATCGGTTACACACAGCAGATGCTCATTGGCTCCTTAGACAGAAGGTGAGGATCTTTTTCTCCATGTATAAGCAATCATCTGAGCACATCTCTGTAAGGCAATAGCAACAAGGTTTAACCGTAGTTGTTGCTTAATCGTTTAACTGATAACCAATATCCTGGTATTTTGTTTTATTGTTTTTGTTGTTTTTCGCTAAAGACTGACCCAAAGGCATGCTAGACAAGTGCTCCACACTGAGGTATGTCCCCAGCCTATAGTGTTTAAAATGGGTCCTCACTGTTCTTTTAAATTTTTTATTTTTATGTTATGTATATGTACCTGCATGAATGCATGGTAGTGCACCTTGTGTGTACAGGAGCCTGCAGAGGTCAGAAGAGAGCATCACATAGATCTCTTGGAACTGGAGTTACAGGCAGTTGTGAACTACTGTGGGTGCTAAGAACTGAACCTGGAGCCGGGCGTGGTGGCACACACCTTTAATGCCAGCACTCGGGAGGCAGAGGCAGGCGGATTTCTGAGTTCGAGTCTAGCCTGGTCTACAGAGAGAGTTCCAGGATAGCCAGAGCTATACAGAGAAACCCTGTTTTTAAAAAACAAAACAAAAAACAAACAAACAAAAAACCTGAACCTGGGTCCTTGGCAGGAGCAGTGTGTGCTCCTACAAACGGAACCATCTCTCCAGCCCCAGTTATCACTATTTTAAAAAGTTGTTTCTTTTAATCTAACAGAAAACAGCCAATAGCTTATGTTCAATAAGTACTGAATGAATTAGCAAATGAATACCAGAACTTAAAAGACTTCAGTAATTTAATACATAGTAAGAAAATGTGGTTAATATTTTCATTGTCTTAACTATCAACTGGTTCACCTGACAGCCTTTCTTGTCAAAAACTTTATTCAGTTATCCCAGTATCTCTGAGCTTCACCTATGCTGCTATTGGAGACTCCTGACTTTATTTCTAAAATCTTTAGCTCAGAAGACAGTTTGCGGGAGTTGGTTCTCACCTTCCACCTTGTAGTTCCCAGGTACTGAACTCAGGATGTTGGTGACAGATGCCTTTACTCATTGAGCTAACTCTGAGCCCAAGACTTGATTACAAAATGCAAGCCCAACACTTCCACTGCTGTCCTCAGCTCACTAGGCATGAGAAGGTAATTCTTCAGATATGAGTTTGCTGTGGTCAGTGCGGTCTGCATTTGATGGTCACTGCACCACACACACACACACACACACACACACACACACACACACACCATCTTAAATTCATGAAAAATTTTAAGGCTGAGCTAAAACAATCCATTTCTGAGTGTCCAATTTGAACCCAACATCTCTTTAATTTATTTGTTTTTCAGAACCTAGGGTCTCATTGCATGGTAGGCAAATACTCTAACTACATCCTCAAGTCCTGAGCTCAACTCTTCTTAGCAATGTAGGACAATAAGGGAGAAAAAACCCTCAGCCCATGACTAACAAGTGGTCGCTCTCCCTTCAGCACCTTCCTCTGATGCAGACTCACAGCCCCTGCAAAACTGGCCTGGTTTGCCCGGGTCTGCTAAGAAATCTGCTCCCTCTGATTCACACACAGTGATTTCATCTTCCTCCTGGAACACTGGCCCTGGCTGTCTCTGCTGCCTTCGCCATCTTAACTCCAACCTATATTGTGGGCTGATGTGGAGGTGGGACAATGGCTCTGTGGCCCCCTGCACCATAGTCATCTGTTCTCTATCATCTCCTCCTTCTCCTTTCTTATATCAAACTTCTGTTTCTTCCTTTTCCCTTCAGAAACACAAAAGGGTGGAGAACTTGACATATGATCTGTTAATTCATTGTCTCCAGAAGTCTGGTTTCAATTTTTTGTCCAACACTGCGTGGATTAATTGAAACGAGGCTGGGGTTAAGTCTCGGAATTCAAATGGTTTTGTGATATCATCAGCCCAGGAGACTTCTTTCCTGACGATGACTCTGCACATGTCAACTCTTATTCCAAAAGCCATTGTGAAAGTACAGCCACTCCTCACTGCCAGTAACTCCTCTTTTCCAATAAGTCACTCCCCAGCAGTCAATGGGTGCTAAGCCAGCCAGTGTGGAGACAGTCTACATGCAACAAATTTGAAAGAAAAAAAAAGTCAATCTGAGACCTTGAAACATCTTTCATTAATGTATTGTTTCCTAATATTTTTGTAACAACTTTGTGCTGCTGAGTTTATTAACTTTCTGAAACAATGTCTTCCTCCTGTGATTTTACTGCTTCTAATACAGTATCATTACAAAACTCTGAGGGCAAATCCTCTTAATGAAAGTAAAGAGTATCTACAGTCTCATCATGACTTGATATTTTGTAACCAACCCCCATTAGACTCAAGAATTTTCTGTACATATGGTTGTGACTTGTTGGAAATTTCTTAAGTGTGTTTTCAACCAGCTTTCAATTTTTGGTCTATGACTTCTAGATTTATTTTTATTAAATAGGGATTGCATAGGGAGTACGGGGGATAGATATGTGTGTGTGAGAGTAGATAGCCACAGAAGCCAGAAGAGGGTATCCGATTCCCTGGAGCTGGGATTACAGATGGTTGTAATCTGTGTGTGTGGCGGGAAACAGTGTGGGCTCTTAATTGCTGCGCTTCTTTCCAGACCCAAGAAATGTTAATAATGACAAGCTGGCTAGAAGAACATCCGTCCTGGGCAAGAATGGAAATTACCAAGAATTTACTAATTCTTGGCCACGAATGCCTTCATGGCAGTCAAGCGGTTCTAGCTTTAGTTCTGTTCTTTTTCAGTGGCCATCTCTACATCGGTCCTCTTGGTTGGTGCAGGGGTTGTGATGGCTTTCCTGGCCTGGTACATCAAATCAAGGTGAGCAGAAGAACTGCAGGGCATAGTGCTTCCTTTCTACCAAAAAAGCTTGATCATAACGATTCCAAGAGGCCCTCCCGATAGAGGGGTCCCTTTCCTGACTATAAACGCTCTCACTCGGTCACTTCTGTAGCAGCGAGGAGGAGCTCTGTGAGACTGAGCTGGTGGCTATCCACTTCTCACACAGGTCTCAGACCACATGTCAGCAGGCACTGAGCCCTATGATACAGGGGTCAGACCAAAGGCAATATGTATCAGCTCCTTTTGTGGCCCACTCATGAATATACTCTCCAAACACTCATCACACGGGGTACACCTCCTTGAAGGCCTGTTCATGTCAGCCTTGATTCTGTATTTCTAATAGCAGAAATGACACAGCGCAGCTCACTCACCAGTTCCCTCCACTTCCTGACATTTCAGTTTATATCTTTCATTTTTCTCTGAAGTACGTTTATCATTCCTTCCTTTAAAAAAATATTCCTCACGTGACATATTGGCTTTGACCTTGCACTTTTATCATTTAGCAATGAACTGACATAGTTGTTAACTACTGACATAGTTTTTTAACTCTGTACCGTATACGTCTCTAGATCCTGCTTCCGGGTTCTTGCAGGAGTGACTATTAGCATTCTTGAAATGACTATTAGCATGCAGTCACTAGGACTAAAGTGTTAACTAACTATCCATGTAAAAGGATAGGACTTCATCTGGAGATGCAGTCAGTTGACAAAACACAACCTGGCCCTGGATTTTACCACCAGAACTTATATATATATAACTGTTTGAGCCTGGTTTTGTCTCTGTAACTCTCTGAAACATAGTGATGAATTCTGAAAGAAAGCTATTAATCAAAATTCACCATAAGAATTGACAGCTGTTAATGTAAGATCATTTGATACAAATACTGTAAGCCCCAGAAGTCATTAATAAATCACTAAACTAAGATTAGTATATAGTCAAGAATTTTCTTTCTTTCTTTTTTTTTTTTTTTTTTTTGGTTTTTCAAGACAGAGTTTCTCTGTGTAGTCCTGGCTGTCCTGGAACTCACTCTGACCAGGCTGGTCTTAAACTCAGAAATCCTCCTGCCTCTTCCTCGCAAGTGCTGGGATTAAAGGCATGCGCCACCACCGCCCAGCTAAGAATTTTCTTAAAAGGCATAAAAAAAAAATGGTGCTGGAGAGATGGCTCAATGGTTGAGAGCACTGACTGGGGTTCAATTCCCAGCACCCATGCGGCAGCTCACAACTGTCTGTAACTCCATTCCCAGTAATTCCAGTTCCAGAGGATCTGACACCCTCACACAGACATACATGCAGGCTAAACACCAATGCACATGAAATTAAAGTTAAAAATAAATCTTTTTTTTAAAAATCAAAAAAATGCTACATGCTAACGAACATAGAAAGTGATTTTAAAGCATTTTCAAAATATCTTTATAACAGAGTGGTTTTTAATCTAATATCCTGAATTTAGAGTTATAGCCTTGTGAGATAATAATTACTTAATATATCCAGAAATGTATGTGTCATCTTTTTAATAAATAATATATTATATTCTTAAATTAATTGGTAAATTTGGTATATACAGCCAATAAACATCACAATAGAATAATATTATAACAATATTTTAAAGTACATCTCGGTGCATTTTAAAGCAGTAATTGTAACATCTTTGTCATCTGCTGAATCAATTCTTTCCATTGACTGATTTTTTTTTTTTTAACAAATTGGTTGATGGGTAGATTTGCCATTCTACAGACAGGCTTTGGTGTACTCATCCATATTTCTGATTTCTGGTTTATCCATATTTCTGATTTCTGGTTTCTGTCTCACACAAAACTCTTTACTTAATCATGGCTTGAAAATTTATTTATCCATAAGAAAACATTATATGAGCCATGGTAGATATCACTGACCAAGATACTTAGGGCCTAAAAACCAAGGGAACTCCCAGACAGGTAGACACACAGACACAGCCAGACACACAGACACAGCCAGACACACAGACACAGAATACAGAGCCTCCCCCTGCTCTTGCTATCCGGGAGCTTTTCACTGTATTTAATGCTAAATACAAGAATGTTTTTTTAAAAAGCCTTGTGAGTATCTAGCAACCTTCATCCATACCATCAAGCCTGGTCCACCATGGTCCCCGTCTCCTCTCTCCATCCCTTGCTACCCATGCTGGTTTCTAGAGGATGATCAGCGGAGTTGGAGGGAGGGTGGGGTGGCATGGTCTGTTCCAGCAACCTTGCTAAAGCCCTGGTGGATGGATGGCAAGGTTGAAGATCTCTAAATAGGATTCAAACTCTTGCTATGTGCACATTCGGGAAGCCTAGGTTTTCCTAATCTCTAAACAGCACAGACCTCTGAGAGTGGGGGTGGAGGGTGACATTTGCTAATGTAACCCACTCAGTACCGGGCATACATGTTCAGTAAGAGATATGTTGACTGAAGGGTGGTCCTGTCCTCTTTTTAAAACCTGTGAATGAACTGCTTTATAGGCAGCCTTCTCAGCCGTGCCGTGTTGAGGTGGAAACCATGGAAACAGTACCAATGACTGTGAGGGCCAGCAGCAAGGAGGATGAAGACACAGGAGCCTAACCACACGATTTCAGAAACTCAGGGAGACCTGCCCAGCTGATCCTGAAGAGAAGATACAAGGGCAGTTAGTCCAGCTGCGCCTGGACACAGGAGAAAGCCCAATGTGATAATAGAGGTCTCTGGTATGATCTGTTTTACTGAGCCTGGGTGCCTCCCATATTCAGGCCTGGATCCCCGGAGTCCGGAAGGACACCACCTTTCTTCCTGGTTCATCACAGAGGCCAACTTCCCAGAGTACAAGCAGCCTGAGCTCTCCTGGGAGTCTCCATTAAAAGCCTCGAGTTCCACTCAGAGATTAACTCAAAGCAGCTGATCTGCTAGACTCTTTTTCTATTCCCTACTCTGACTTGCAGTTTACAGAGATTGACAAGGCTCCCATTGTCTTCCAAGGCTCCTCTGGCACAGGAGATGTCTGTAAAGAAGACAGCAACATTTGAGCTCCTGAAGACTTGGCCCTTTGCTGCTTTGCACCTATTGGAGGAGAGCAGAGAACAGAAGAAGAGATACTGAGCCAATGAACCCTTTCGTATAGGATTCATGACAAAACCAAACTCAGTGACTATATATGTATGTGTGTGTGTGTGTGTATGTAAAAGTGTATATTTACATATACATTTATATTTATACTTTCTTTTCTATTATATCTACATATTGTATATGATTTATATTTGAAAGTGCTTTGTGTAGACAAAATAAAATATCTATTTTCAGTACAAAAAGCATTAAAATTATCAACAAAAAAAAATGTTCCTCAAAGGAAAAAAGGAGAAAGAGGGGTGAAATGGTTCTAATGTGAAAGAGATCTCAGGTTCTCTTTCAAAAACAGAGTCACACCACCACTGCCCTGCTTTTGGTGGGATTTTTAACCAAATTTCCTAGTGAGTAGAAGCAACGTGAACTAAACAATGGCAAGTCTGAGCCCAGCTAGCATTAGACACATACCTTTCTCTCTCTCTCTCCCCACTCCCTCCCTTTCTCCTCCCTCCCTCCTTCCCACCTTCTTCATTTCTCCCCTTCCTACCCCTTTCCTGTTATCACAACCATTTATAAAATCATAAGACAAATTCCACTTCTTTGTTTTATTTATTTATTTATTATTATTATTTGTTGGAGAGCCGTGGATAAAAAGGGATTTGCCCCTAGTAGGCAAGTATTTCACCACTAAATCATATCCACATATCTACCTTTACAGACAAAATAATAGTAGCCTGGAGAAGTTGATCTGCCCAAAGTCACATAGCTCAACTAATGCTACCACTTGGACAAAACTGGGGTGGGAAGTTGGGTAGGAGAGGAGCTCTGGTCATGAGTCAGCTGCCAATGGGCCTCCTGCATCCCTGGGTAAAGGGGAACCACCATAAGTATTTGGGAGATGAGTTAAACACCTGGTGCACAAGCTACCATTCCTAACTGGCTTCTGCCAGACATCAGTGTATGTGGTTTCTTTCATCAAAACTAAAGGAAGTCTTTCCGCATAGGTCATGGGCTTCCTCAGAACATGGTAGACTAGTTAGGTTGTTTAAATGGTGACCACCCTGCTTTGATTTTCCATTAAGGATCTTTTACTTTTTCTATTGCCTAAGATTGCTCCATTCCCGAGGAATTCGGTTTTGTTTTGGTTTTTTTTTTTTGTTTTTTTTTTTGTTTTTTTGTTTTTTTTTATCTAACAGCCAGAATCTGCCTATAGCCCAGGTTGAATTCATTTCTGAATATCATACTGCCTTCTGGAGTTTGGAGAATTGGACTTTCTTTTGAACATGACACTGGAACCTGCACATTGTTGGAGTACCTCATTGTCCTCTAATATAAAAGCCAGCTGCTCCCTGGTCTATGGCACATAGAGTAGGTCTATCAGAGCATCTCACCTAGTACTTTGGGTTACTCTATATGGAATGAATGAAATACAACAGGCTGTGCCCAGCAATGGCCCTGCTACCAGGGAACTGGCTGGGGTTGTTTTTCTCTGTCAGATGTGGTGGTTTGAAAAGCAATGACCCCTAAAGGGTTCTATATTTGAAGGTAGTACCAAGAGTGGGGCAGTGCTGTGATACAGCTGACCATGTTTCATTTGTTGTTGATTTTGTTTGTTTCGTTGAAGAATATGGAAGGCTTTAGGACTTTGGACTAGGAAGACAGTTGAAAGGTAAACGTGGGTCTTAATGGGTCATTCTAGTAGGTTCTTGGAAGACAGCAGTGCTGGAAAGTGTCACCTATAGAGGTCCAGCTCAAGAGGTTTCAGAAGTTAACAATATTAGCAACTGGGCTAGAAGCCATTCTTGAGGCATTTTAAGGAAGAATGTAGCTGCTTTCTGCCCTTGTCCTATTAATCTGTTTGAGACTGAATTGAATTTTTTATCTAATTTCATTGTCAGATGATATTTCAAGACAGCCAAATACTGAATTTGTCACTTGGTTATTAGTTATGACTCTTATGCCGATCTATAAAGCAAAAGGAGCAAATGGGAAAGAACAAAATGTACAGCTTGGGGAGAAAAAAAAGAGTACTAGGGAACTTGGTGTTCAAGCCAGGATTTGGGCATGAAGAGATAAGAAAAAAAAGTGAATGTCCTTGGGATGAGAGTCCTGCAATAAAAAGAAAAGGCTGTAGGGACTACCGGCTCATAAAGAGCAAAAAGAAAGTTTATGCAAATGTAATCAAGGGTGGGGCTAGGCTCCAGGCCACACAGACAGCAAAACTTAGCAGTTTGGACTGTGTTCTAGGTTTAGAGTCTTGGCCATTTCAGGAAACGGTGAAAGTGAAACCTGAATTGTGTGGGAGATCCTCCGAGCTGTTGGAAGTGGCAGGGCTGTGGGATGCCTGCTAGAGAGAGCAGTGGACAGGAGTGGAACCAGCCTAGGAGAGAGAAGTACGTTGTTGGTATCCGAGGTGGGAAGGTGGAGTCATCTAAACCCTTTTAACATCAGAGATGTCAGGATGTGGCGTTTACCCTGCTAGGTTTTGGTCTTGCTTTTGCCCAGTATTTCATTACCATGTCCTCATTCCTCCCTCCTGGAATGGTAATGTATATTCTGTGCCATTGTAGGTTGGAAGAGAACAATTTGCTTTTTGATTTTGCCAGGGGTTACAATTAAGACATTGCCCTGAGTCTCAGAAGGGACTCTGGACTTCAAAACTATGTTGAGAGTAAAAGGCTATGGGAACTTTTAAAGTTGGGCTTGGCATCTTTTGCATTATGGCATAGTTACAAGTTTATGGAGACCAAGAAGTGGAGTCTGGTGGCTTGAATGAGAATGGCCTCCAAAGGCTCGTGTATTTGAAGGCTTGGTCACCAGTTGGTGGACCTACTTCAGAAGGATTAGTAAGTGTGGCTGTCTTAGTCAGGGTTTCTATTCCTGCATGAGCATCATGACCAAAAAGCAAATTGGGGAAGAAAGGGTTTATTCAGCTTACACTTCCATACTGCTGTTCATCACCAAAGGAAGTCAGGACTGGAACTCAAGCAAGTCAAGAAGCAGGAGCTGATGCAGAAGCCATGGAAGGATGTTATTGGCTTGCTTCCCCTGGCTTGCTTAGCTTGCTGTCTTTTAGGACCCAAGACTACCAGCCCAGTGATGGCACCACCCATAATGGGTCCTTCCACCCTTGATCACTAATTGAGAAAATGCTTTACAGCTGGATCTCATGGAAGCATTTCCTCAAGGGAGGCTCCTTTCTCTGTGATAACTCCAGTTTGTGTCAAGTTGACACACAAAGCCAGTCAGTACAGTGGCCTTGGAGGAGGTGTGTCACTAAGGAATGAGCTTTGAGATTTCAGATGCTCAAGCCAGACTCAAGCCAATGGTGCTCAGATCCCCAGCCTTTTGCAACATCTCGTCCTACAGCTCTTAGGATCAAAGTGTCTGATGCCCTTAGCCCTTAAGGCCTCTAGAGCGCTTCCAGTAACCAGGACACACATCCTGCCAATGGGTAACATCCTCAGAGGAGTAGCAATGATAGAGGTAAAGACAAACAGAAAGTAAATTATCACTATTCAAGAAAGAAAGGACAAAGTGGTTGTGATATTGGCTTTTAAGCATGATAGGCAAATTGGGTGGATTGCAGTTAACTAGGGCCCAACCAGCAGGTTCAGAGCCTTGGACTTCAGGCACACACAAGTGAATTATCCACTAGTTAACTGCAAATTCATTCTGGGTTCTTGACTACACTTGAATACTAGTCTTCACTATTAAAAACCTAGTAAATATTCCCTTCCACAAAAAAAAAAAAAAAAAGAAAGAAAGAAATGCACCCTGGGAACCACCTTGGGAACCAACCGAAGAACATACATGGACCTAGGTCCCCTGCACTTATGTAGCAGATGTGCAGCTTGGTCTTCACAAGAGTCTCCCAACAATTCTTGCCTGCATGTGGATCCTGTCCCCAAAACTGTGCTGCCTTGTCTGGCATCAATGGGAGAGGATGTGCCTAGTCTTGCAGTGACTTGATGTGGCAGGGAAGGTTGGAGTCCAGTGGGGTCCTCTCCCTTCTCAGTGCAGGGAATGGAGGGTAGGGTTTTGTGAGGGGGGGGGGGACTGGGAGGAGAGGAAGAGAGGGCTGTGATGTGTATGTAAAGTGAATAAATAAATAAATGACAGGAATGATCATTTGTGTGGCATACTAGCTCATACATCATTTGCTTCTTACCCTGTGTGTCATCCATCTCATAGATTATCAGACTATAATAACAAATACATGTGTGGTGATTTGAATCGAAATGGCCCCCAAACACTCATGTGTTTGAATGCTTGTCACATAGGGCATGGCACTATTAGGAGTTGTGGCCTTATGGGAGTAGGTGTGGCCTTGTTGGAAGAAGTGTGTCACTGTGGAGGCAGGCTTTGAGATGCTACATATGCTCAATCTATGCCCAGTGTTGCAGTTTCTCCTTGCTGCCTGTAGATGAAGATGTAGAACTCTTAGCTCCATCCCCAACACCATGTCTGTCTGGATGCTGCCATACTTTCTGCCATGACAATAATGGACTAAACCTCTGAAACTGTAAGCCACCCCCAATGAAATGTTTTCCTTTGTAAGAGTTGCCTTGGTCATGGTGTCTCTTCACAGCAATAAAACCCTAAGACAGCAATGTAAGGAAAAAAAATTTGCTTTGAAATTATGCAAACATTTGGTAGAATTAAAAGCTTAAGATTCTCATGAGTGTGGAGCAGGTGCACCATCTGATATAGCTGGAATTGTAACAAAGGAATGTGTTGTGTCACATCAAAGAGGCATCTGTAAAGACACATGTCACCCAGGTTTCAGATTCCCTTTGTATGGCCAGTCCATTTGTCACCGTTCTCTGGGATTCTCCAGATCAACACATTCAGTGTTAGAGTGGTGAGATTTTATCTTAGAACTGTTGCTATTACTCTACAGAGGAAACTGTCAGGGCTTCCCAACACCAAGGCAAGAGCTTGGGCATCAACAACTACTCAGCCTGGAGCCAAACCAGTACAATTCAATTCACACAATCTAGCTTTTATTTATGGATGTTACCTAATAAAAAGGACCCTCCACTGTGCTACTGAGTTGTATTTAAAACATTCTCATTTTGGAGCTGGTCCTAGTGGGGTAAGAGCGGGTGAGTTGGCCCTAACCCTCACCAGCTGTAGCACTAGAGAGAACAGACCCCACTCCTTACCAGGGCAGCAAGGTAGAGCTGGCCTTGGTGGTGTGGATTGGAAGTGTCAGCCCACAGGACTGTAAGAGTGGGAGAGCTGGCCCTGCCCTAGCAGGGCAGTGCTGGACAGCTGGACCTATTGTGGAGAGTGCTCAACAGCTGTCAGGCTGAACACCTCAGCCACTACCCAACCAGATCCCGGGCTTTGGGTTAGCCCAGCCCAACTGTAGCCCGTCTATGAACTGAAGGAGAATTTAATGGCTCATCCTATAGATCCAAAGCTGCAGGATTTCCAGGACACAGGGGAACAACAGGGTATCAGAGAGGAGTCCCTGTGAGGATCCAGTATTGGTGGTGTAGCAGAAGCCAGAGGCCTGGAACCAGATCAATGATTCACGAAGTGAACATTTGTCAAGTAAAGCTGGACAAAAGGGTACACTGTGTGATACACAGCGACACACTGCAGCTTCTGCAGCAAGATGCGTCTTTTGTTCTTTAATTAATTTTGTATTTTTATTTTTTGTTTTCTTTTGAGGGGAGGTTTGAAGGGCAGAGGGCAGATATGGAGGGATAGGGAGATGAGTGGGATTGGGGTATATGATGTGAAATTCACTAATAATTAATAAAAAGTGAGTTAAAAATCCCATTTAAAATGGTTCCATTACTTAATTAAAACAATGCTAAATAAAATGTTGCAAGGGGAGAAAAAAAAGAGGACTTGGAGTGTTACCCACCCATATTCCCAGCTCTTGGGGCAAAGAGAACCAAAAGCTCAAGGCCAGTCTACAGAGGGGGACCTGTGTCACATATGCGTACAATCAGGAAGTTATAAAGCAGAAGTAGTGTGTGCAGCTTAAGTTTCTTTTTAGTTAAGTTACTAGAAGGATTGCTCAATAACTGTTAAGGAAAACTGAAATAAAATCTTACAGGGCAAAGGTTCTGCAAGAATTGTGACCAATCAGCGGGACCTTGGGACAGCAGCTCCTCATCTCTGGCTTCACATGACCAGCTGCTCCCTCTGGTAGATCGCTGTCTTAGTTAGGGTTTTACTGCTGGGAACAGACACCATGACCAAGGCAACTCTTATAAGGACAGCATTTAATTGGGGCTGGCTTACAGGTTCAGAGGTTCAGTCCATTATCAAGGCCAGAGCACAGCAGCATCCTGGCAGGCCTGGCGCAGGGGGAGAGTTCTACACCTTCATCTGAAGACTGCTAGTAGAATACTGACTTCTAGGCAGCTAGGGCGAGGGTCTTAAGAGCACACCCACAGTGACACACCTGTTCCAACCAGGCCACACCTCCTAACAGTGCCACTCCCTGAGCCAAGCACATACAAACCATCACAATCGCCTTACAATGAATGTGGCTGCTAATTACACGAAAAGCACTAATTATAAGAATGTAGTCTTCAAATCCTCCTTTAAAATAGCCTCTGTGGATACTCAATTTTTCTAGGACAAAGTGGTTCCTGCACATGGCTGCTGCTGTTTTCAGTGTTCTATGACGTCTTGGAGATTACAGAGGCAAAAATTCTGAGGATTCTCCATACTGATTTCTACAGTGGTACACTAGGTTACATCCCACCATCCAGACTGTGATGATTAATGTGAATTTGAAGGGAACCGTCATTTAAACCTCCACAGCCACCAAAGGTCCTGAGATGGTAGCACTGTTGGCAGAGATTAAGGAACATTTTTTAAGAGATGGAGCCTTGCTGGAGAAAGTCAAGTCACTGGACTTAGAGAGCTCATAACCTCCCTCCACTTCCTGCTTGTTCTCCGCTTCCTCAGTGTAGACGGAAATGTGACCACCCAGCCTTCTGCAAGAGTTGCCTACTGTCATGTCTTCCTCATCATTATGGCCTCTCCCTCTGGAACTGTGAGCCAACAAGTAAGTAGCTCTTGGTCATGGTGTTTATCACAACTATAAAAGGTAAGATAGTAGCCCTACTCTCAAACTCTGGGACTTGCCTTTTTAAATACTATTTCTGTAGATTCCAGCCATCTCCTTGTATGCTGTTTAGGAATATCTGGTATTACCTTGGTACCCTGTCCTCCCCCTGCACAGTGATTTAATTCGGGATTCCCTCCCCAACCCTGGCTTGTCCCCTCTCTTGTGTCACTCACAGACTCCAGTGCTATTGGTTGCAAGGTGTAGGTGGTGAGGTAGATAAACGGAAGGGCTTCGGTGAACTCATCCGACAAGGCTGTGTAGAACAAGAAGAGCAGAAGTTCACCGCTGCTTAGTTTCCAGCATGAAAGAGTCCTCCATGTAGCCAAGGCTAGCTTGGAACTTGTGCTCATCTGGCCTCTACCTCCTGAATGCTGGGATTACAGGGAGCTGTGTACCCCAGCCTTGCTGGCCTGGTCAGCTGACATCACCACTGACATCTAGTCAGGGGACCTTGCTTCACTTTTCTTTCATGTGGTCTCTTTAAGATACTGATGTCCACTTATTCTCAAACTTCCTTCTCTTGAGCACAGTGACAACCCCACCATGATGCCATTCCCTGAAATCTGCTGTCACCACCTTTGTAGACCGCTTCAGCTCTCTGTACTCCAAGCCCTCCATCTCCCACCTTGCTTTAGACTTCGGCTCTTCTTCCTCATGCCTGGAGGTTGAGTTCACCGAGGCCCTTCAATTTATTTACCTCACCTACCACCTACGCTGCAACCCCCAAACCTCCATTTCTAGCTCGGGGTTCCTTAACAATGTAGAGCTCTTCATACAAATGCTTCCTGGGTGATGCTTCTTGGATTCCTCTGTGAGCCCCACAATCCTACTCAGCACTGCTTTTACGTGTCTCCCATTTTCCCTTTATCAGTGAAAGCTGCCGTCAGCTATCTGGAAAAGCAGGGGGCATGTTGAGACCCTATCACAGTTCCCATGTCCATCTAAGCACTAACAACTGGCTCTACCTTCTTAATAGCAAAAGAAGTTCTCAAAATTCAGTATCTCAGGGTCATTTGTAGGACTTGCTAAACACTGCCTGCTAGGACATGAGCTCAAAGTTCTGACTCTAGAGATCTGGAGTGGCTTAAAAACTAGGGGATGCCTATGGTGGTCACCTGAAAACTATCTGTGCTGTGATAACTAGCCCACTATGTTACCATGGGTTAGCCCATCAGCCGTCATATCCTGCTGACATTCTAACCTTCTCTGACTTCCCTAACATATCATCCAAACTATAACTGGAGGGAGCCCTAAGAGCTGATGCTGGAAGGCCTGAGTTGAGGCTAGCATGGTCAGCTCTCTGGGTGGCCACCAGCCACCAGCATCAGGAATTGCTAGCTGGCAAACATCTCAAACAGTACAGCAATGTACACCAATGTGCTCTGGTCTTTTTGCTGGTCGTTTCTGTATGAACTTACCTTTCTCACAGGTATCACCCCATACCACTGTGTACAGTAATGAGGGAACCAATTTTCCATCTCCCCCTTAGTGACTCCCTGTCCTCTTCTCACTGACTGCTGACCATACCTTTCCTGCAAGTGTTTTTAATCTCCAGCTGTACCAAAAAAAATTCAGAGAGCCAGCTACTGTCACTCTATACCTGTCTTCTGAACACATGCCACTTTCCTGTCTATTCCGTAAACTCTAAATAACAAAGACCCACTATGGCTTGCTCCTGTGTCACTCCTCAGCATGAAGACGATGTGAACAGTGACAGGAGAAAGCTTAAAAATGACAGTACTGAAGCTAGACTTCACAGTGGCACGCCACTGCTCAATACCTGTTTAATTGAAACCTTGTAATAAAAGTTTAAATACATAAAATGATTTTTTTATCAAAAGAACTTCTTCCAGTTCCCTGGCCTGAGGCATTTGGAGGACAGGCAAGTGGGAACTGGCTCTCTGTAAGGAACGGGGAAATGGCAGGTCCAACTCTGGTTGCTATCTTCCTCCTCAGAGATGCTGTGATTGAACTCAGAGTCTCCTGTGAGCAGAAATGCAGCCCAGAATGGCTCCTTTAGCACGTGGAGTCACAGCCTCAGAAGACAAGGAAGAGCAGGGCCTCCTGCCTGGGCAGCACTATGTCTTCCACAGTGCGTTCCATGGCACGCACCTGCTCTGGGGAGGCAGTCAGGAATGCCAAAGGCCCGATGCGCTGCTCTGCACATGAGTGGCAGAGGTAGCCACCCTTGTTTTCCTTCCTGTTGCTCTACAAGGATGGATAAGAAAAAGAGTAAGGGACAATCTAAGGATAAAAATTTTTCACCAAAAAGCGCCGAATTACTGTCACATCTGCTAACATGCTAATTCATTGTGGCTGTGCACACCCACTGATCACTGATCTAGACTCAACTCCATCCCAGTCCTTTAGAGGACTAACACAATCATCCCATCAGGAGATAAAGAACTAGGGACTGCTGAGCGCTGGAGTACACAACTAGCATGCTCAGTTTCTAGCACCAGAGAATAAGAAAGAGATAAAGAACAAAGAAAGATTGAACCAGGTCCTCCAGGCAAACAGCTCCCCTCTGAGGTCTCTCAGCACAGCTCAACCTCCCAGGCTGGAAGTCTTTAGCACACCCAGGAAATAGCAGTCATCCAACCCAACTCACTTTAGATCATTGGTTCCATCTCTGACAAAAAGGCAGAACTCACATCTGCCATGCTTCCATAGAAAACTCTTGGGGAAGGAAGCATTATAGAAACGACTCCATTACCTCCCTCATCCAGAACCTAGACAGACACATAACGCACAAGCAAGAAAAGGTGCTTGAGTGACTTAACTCCCACAGTGAACGTACATAAGTGATAGGCAGTTTCTTCATGGTAAGGATGGTGTCCACAGGGATGGTGTTGTTGCACTGCCCCACACAGCAGTGGACCACTCCTGTTTTCAAAACGTTACTTGTCAACTCTGCTTGCAAGAAATACTCCTGTGAAGGAGAAAGACAGAGAGATGAATGGCAATACTGCTGCCTTCTGCTTGAAACCTCTACCAATGGAGGACCTTCTACACCTTCAGACAGGCAGCAGCAGAGAGCCACTGTCTGTTTCCTCATTTTCTAATGCTCCCAACTCCAGTACTCCAGACAGTCCAATGGCTTTTTGGTAATATTGTTAGGTTTTTATAAAAGAGACTGATAAAACATGATATTTCAGGACTATTTTGGATTCACAGACCCGATTACCAACTGCAATATTATTATTTTGAGATAGAGTCTCACTGCGCAGTGCAGGTTGGGGTTAAACTCCCAATCCCCTGCCTTTCCCTTCCAAGGGCTAAAGTTGTAGGCACACTTATGCTTGACCCAGAGATTTATCTGCATAAATTAGAAACCAGGTGAGCAGAACCTCGGAACTGAAAGAAACACTGCCCCAGGGAAGAAGCAGTTCAGTTACAGCACTGTCTGGTCGCGTTCAAGGCTTGCTTCAATCCCCAGCACCAACGTCCAAACCGACCCAGTGTATTCCTGTCTCCACAGCGTATTCCTGTCTCCACTGCGTGTTCCTGTCTCCACTGCGTGTTCCTGTCTCCACTGCGTATTCCTGTCTCCACTGCGTATTCCTGTGTCCACTGCGTATTCCTGTCTCCACTGCGTATTCCTGTCTCCACTGCATATTCCTGTCTCCACTGCGTGTTCCTGTCTCCACTGCATATTCCAGTCTCCACTGCGTATTCCTGTGTCCACTGCGTATTCCTGTGTCCACTGCGTATTCCTGTCTCCACTGCATATTCCTGTCTCCACTGCGTATTCCTGTGTCCACTGCGTATTCCTGTGTCCACTGCGTATTCCTGTGTCCACTGCGTATTCCTGTCTCCACTGCATATTCCTGTGTCCACTGCGTATTCCTGTGTCCACTGCGTATTCCTGTCTCCACTGCGTATTCCTGTGTCCACTGCGTATTCCTGTGTCCACTGCGTATTCTTGTCTCTACTGCGTATTCCTGTCTCCACTGCGTGTTCCTGTCTCCACTGCATATTCCAGTCTCCACTGCGTATTCCTGTGTCCACTGCGTATTCCTGTGTCCACTGCGTATTCCTGTCTCCACTGCATATTCCTGTCTCCACTGCATATTCCTGTGTCCACTGCGTATTCCTGTGTCCACTGCGTATTCCTGTCTCCACTGCGTATTCCTGTGTCCACTGCGTATTCTTGTCTCCACTGCGTATTCCTGTCTCCACTGCGTATTCCTGTGTCCACTGCGTATTCTTGTCTCTACTGCGTACAGCAGAGAAGGTTCCTGCAGTTTTCTATCTGTACATTGTCTCCATAAAGAGGAAACACCACAGCACAGGGAGGGGTAGAGCCTGGCACACAGCAAGCAAACACCCAACACAACATTAGCCATCTCAAGTGTAGGTGCCACCAGGCCAGGGCCCTTCACCTCAGGTTGGGTGGCTCCAGAGGAGTTCTATACAGTATAGACATATTAGCAGACTGCACATGTTTTCTGACCACTAAAGTGGGACTCCACATTTGCTAGGTAACAACAAGCTACTTACTGAACTTTTCACTATCTGTGACCACTATTTGATTCATTTGGTTCTCTCTTGCAGGACTTTTCTATGTGTTACAGAGGAATAGAAGAAACAGAATCACTGTGATAGTCTTCAGTCTCAGGCTGACTGATAGAGAATCTATTCACTACAACTTAGTGAAGCATGCTGTTGCATGTGTCTGTGAGGGCAATTCTAAAGACAATCTGACCCTGTCTAATCAAAATAGACGGATCCATACTATGACATTCCTGGGGGTGGTGAGAAGTACGAGGTGGGAACCAGCTGGAGCAAGCAGGCCACATCTGGGGCTTACCCTGGCCCTGACCTTCCCTGTATAGCTCTTTCTCTGCTACCTCACTAACAAGGTATGAGCTGCACTGCGGCAATACACCTTTTCCACCATGATGAACCCTCTTAACTGTGAGCTGAAACACAATCACCTTTGGTTCTTTAGTGTATGTCAAGCATTCCATGAAGGCGACAACAACGCTGACACAAACCTTCCGGTTCCAACTGAGTCCTAACAACTGACAGCCTAAACTCCTTAAGTAACAGATTTTTGTCAAGTCCTCCCAGAGCAGCTACACAAATTCATTGTGTCTTTTCGCTTCATAACGATTCTACACACATAAAAGAATGTTAGACAACATTATTAGTGGTATCAGCTGACAGTTTTGGTTCCCTTCTAAGTTATTCACTCCTCCCAGGGCCAAGCTCTGTTACCCACTGAGCTTCCTCTCCAGTCTTCATGAAATCTTTTCTCAACTCTACCGTCTCAACACTTCCAAAGGTAAAATCCTACCTAACTCACAGTGTGAAATGATTATTCTGTTCCGTGAGACTTCTACTGGGAAGCTGTCATATGCCAGAATGGTTTATTAAAGGTCTAAACACTAATGTAACACTGAAGGCGAAAGCACCTCTGTCAGCTTTCACACTTACAGTTTAAACTCCCAACTTAAATCTCTTTGGTTCAGGAAGGATGCATCCTAGGAACTGTTAATACAAACTCAAGGGTGGTTGACTGAACTCATTTATCCTGTGCCTGTGAAAAGCAGGACAGAGACAGAGATAAGGCAGGCAAGGAAAGGAAGTTGTTAATGGCGGGTAAAGCTTGAGGATTACATAAAAGACTGGGTATGAACCAGCTCACTTTCCTCAGTCTCCATACGGGACTTGGCCTCAATGCCTAAAGACTAATGTTCCCCAGAAGGGTGAATTCTTCTTGGAAAGCCTACTGCAAGAAGCAGCTGCCATTTCAGAAGAAGCAGAAGGGAGAAGTGTAGCTTTAGAAAACAAACTTGCCAGTTTTCCCACAGGATACGTGAATTAGCTGAGCACATGCAGAGTTAAGAATGATATGAAAACCGCTGACATTTTAAGCAAGCCTATACAGTCTGGCACAGACCCCATTCTCATACCACTTGTTAGAGCCTACCTGCTTCAGGAACCTTGCCTCTGTACATCCGAGGAGCCGTTCCTTTCCACCCAGCATCCTTCGTTGTTGCTGTGAGACAGGGTTTCTCTGTGTAACAAGCCCTGCTGTCCTGGAACTCTATTTGTGGATCAGGCTGGCCTCAAATTCATAGAGATCAGTCTGTCTCTGTCCTGAGATTAAAGGCGTGCACTGCCACGACAGACTGTCTTAGGGACTCTTTAGGCCTAATGTTGATCCCTCAAATCACGTGTGGCTCAAACACAAGGAAAGTAACTCCTGTTTCCCAGTCCTCTTACCCCAGCCAGAGTCAGGATGTTCTCCAGGGATTTGGTCATTATGAGCCGCTTCTTGGCACGAGTAACAGCAACATACAGTAAATTCCATTCATCCTCAGAAAACGACTCTAAACAAAGGAGGGCAAACAATCAAAAGCCTGCCCGTAAACTCATCTGTCATCCAAATGCTTCTAACTCCCCACTAGCTTCCTTATAAACCTCTCACTGTTTGCTAGCTGTGTATACAAAGGTTTACTACACATGCCAAACGGAAAACAACAAGTCAAACCCGCAATAACTACTTATACAAACTATTTGTTTCTTTTTAGTCTTGCCACAGTAAATCTTAGTTAACTACTCAAAATCTGCAATGAACCCACTGGATACTAACGCGTGCAGTGGAGCCAATGGATACTAATGTTTGTTGTGCCCTTTTCTTCTTGTCTGTGAGGCAGATGGCAAGTCTGAGGTTGACAGAGGTTTTGTCACTCACCATGACCCCACTACTGACCACCGGCTGGAGCTGAACTGAGGTCTGTGCTCCTCCCACTTTCCCACAGTGTCTGTCTGGATGAGTTCACTCTGATCTGGAACTGACTCACATCATAGGATGATAATACACTTATATGCCCACCTCACACCTATCACCTCCAAGTCTCAATACCTAGCAAACTAGATGAGTCAATCTATGAACTGACTAGAAGCCACTGAGCTGTGTGTACACTCTGAATGGATGGACTATGCAATGTGTAAGCCATATCACAACACAGCAGGTGTCTAAAAAAGTATGTAAATACTAAGAGAGCTTTTTGGTTTGTAAACTCAAATGCTTTTATTCTGAGATTTAAAAATCAAAACAAAAGCACCACTGTACAGACTTTAACAATAAGCCTCAAGAATCCACTGAAGCCAGAAACTGAGAAGCAGGTACTCTGCAGGCTGGGATATTGTACCTGAACATGCAAGACTCTTCTTTCAACCACTAGCATTGCAAACAGTAACAAACACACAGAGGTTTTTGCATTGGTAAGTAAACTATTGTTTTGAGTTTGTACGAGGCTAGGACACCTCGTATATGATGCTGATGGGCCGTTGTGTCCACAGGGACATCAAAGTGACTTAATACCTATCAGCCTCCTGAAAGAAAGGCCCGGTGGAAGCCTGAATTCTCTAAAACCACAGTATTAAAAATCAGAAATTTAGGACTAGGCATTACATTTGTTCTAGAACAGGAGGCCATTCTATCCCATCGAAACCAAAGCGGTCACCTCCCAGCTACAAAGCAGGAACATCCCAGGAGCTGTGTCCCCTTCCAGTGTCCTTACCAACTCTGAAGTGAGGAAGCTGGGCAAGATTATGCCTGGCACAAGGCACTTTCACGAAATCATCCAAAACGTGCACAGTGTCAAACTCTAACCCTTTGGCTTTGTGCACGGTGCCCAAAATGTACTCTAAAAAACAAACACGGCAAGTTAGATGGGGGCCCCACAGGGGAAAATCCAAGAGGAGACTTAGCATCTGTGAAGGTGTGCCCAGCACAGGAAAAGAGCACAGGAAAAAGGACTGAGAAAGTAAAAATTTAGTCACAGGAATACCTCAAAGTATGCCATTCAAGTCTGCCCAAAGTAACTCTACCACACCCCATGCTCACTCTATACATAGAAAACGGCTTTCCAGCTTGTCCAAAGTTACACATGGCAGAGCCAGGTCTAGAAAATTCTATTCCAGTGGCTTGAAAGTGGAATAGAAATAAAAAGAGTCAGTGGGAAAAGAACTGCTCCGCTTCCTTATTTACTTATACTCTTAGAGCACAGCTTCTGGCAGGTACAGATGCAAAGATACTTCAAGAAACCATCTACTCCTCCTCTTGGAGGGAAGGTAACAGCCACTTTCCTTACCTGCAAAGTCCAAATCGTCTATGTGGCATCTCTCTATCCTTTCTACCAGTTCTGGAATCCTGATATTGTATTTTTCAACTACCGCAATCTTCGCTTCCAGTTCCTTGTCCTCGGCAGCAGTCACATACCTCTTGAAGCCACTGAAGCCTTCTTTATGCACCCATCTTCTGATGAACCTGTCTTTAATGATGAGGTCTCCTAAGGAGGAGACACATCAGGTGAAATGGTCACTCACTGTGTGTCCATGATCAAGTCAGTTCAGTGGCCTCTTTGTCCTCAATTGAGCATCACAAGCCATATGCTCGAGAATCTCATCAATTAAAAGATCTGAAACAGTACAGTCCAAGGAGGAAAAGTACCGCAGAGAAGATGGAGTGTACAGCTGCCCAGACAGGCAGACGCATGCAGGGGAAGTGGCTGAGAGGAACAACCCTGGCAACTAATGAGACCACCGAGGAGGAGCTGGAGAAACCTGGCATACTTCTAAACACAGGCCCAGGTGCCCCTGAAGGGAGAAGGTAAACTCTCTTCCTCAGAGGGAGATCCAGGCTCAGGCCCTGGCTGAGGGCTGCTCTCCACCCAGCCAGTACTCACGTTTCCTCCGTTCTTCCTCTGGCTGAAGAAGGGTCCAAATGTCAATGATTCTGTCCAATCCAAACGATTTAATCCCCTGAAAAAAATGTTCCAGTGGGATTTTTTGTTTTGTTTGCTTTTCACTAAAGTAAAACAAGTCCAGAGATGAGATCTTGAAATGAGAGAGAGACCACAGAGCATCAGGCTGCCGCCTCAGACTCTACCCCGTGCTTCAGAAAGGAAAGGCCAAGCTGTGCAGCTCTGTCATCAGTGCACAGGCAAGCTCAGCGTGCCCTTCACACTGCACAATGTGGAGACTACGGGCACAACTGAGAACAGAGCTACAGCAAGCCACTCACCGCTGTTTCTCACGATAAATTGCTGGAGCGTCTGCTGTTTTTTTCTGTAATCTAACATCAATTCTTGGAGGAAAGGTCCTGACTGTACCATGTTTGTTCCTGTTCTACCTAAGAAGCTCCTGTTGGATACTGACTGACGCTAGCACTCACAGAGACCCATGCCTGGCACAGGAGACAGCAGTGACAAGGACTCCATTCCTAACAAGCTCTCCTCCTTTGGTGAGGGTCACGGATCTAACACTAACAATGTACACTGTGATTTATATCAAGTGTGTGGTTTAGTGCCATGACACACATCACAGATAGGAGAGGAAGAACGACAAACTCCATTTCCAACATGGATGATATTCCAAAATGACTATCACCGTTCAACCATGAAATCAGCTAAACTGTGACTACTAGCAGAAATCTGAGAGGTGTAAGTACAACGACCAAATAAACTGACAAGCTGAGTGAAAACAACAGTACTTTTATGTATACAATACCAGCCATGATGTAAAAATACACTCTTATAAGGACAAAGACAAAAATAACTAGCAAAACTGAGATTTTTTAAAAGAAATACTGGAATTATATACTACAATATAATAATTATATTATATTATTATATTTTCCCCTTTCGGTGCCAAAATGTCTATGCAGTATTTACAACAAAAGACTGAATACTTTACTAAGAACGTAACACACAGCAGGCTCTGGGAAACATTCCCGGAACCCCCTTTCCTCATGTAGCTTCCTAGTTCATGCACCACAGTGTCACTTATTTGCAGCTGTGCATGAGGGACACAAAGGCGTGGCAGTGCTTCATCTGGAGGCAGAGATGAGCAAACAAAGATGACCTGCCCCCATCATACCAGTTAGCTATGGAGCCAGATGGAGTGCCAGGCAGGCAACTCTCTGTTTTCAGATAACTGGTGCTGCCCAACTGTGCTTATACTAACAGTCAACACACAGCCAGGAGACCCTGGGGCCAGAAGTCTCTAGGCACAGTCACATATAAAAAGAGTTCTCGGGCTGGAGAGATGGCTCCACGGTTAAGAGCACTGAGTGCTCTTCCGAAGGTCCTGAGCTCAAATCCCAGCAACCACATGGTGGCTCACAACCATCTGTAATGAGATCTGACGCCCTCTTCTGGTGTGTCTGAAGACAGCTACAGTGTACTTACACATAATACTAAATAAAGTATTGGGTTGGAATGAGCAGAGGTCCTGTGTTCAATTCCCAGCAACCACATGATAGCTCACAACCATCTGTACAGCTACACTGTACTCATATACATAAAAATAAATAAATAAATCTTAAAAAGATGGAAGCTGTTTGCTTTAAAGAAGAAGAAGAAGAAGAAGATAAAGAGGAGGAGGAGGAGGAGGAAGAAGAAGAAGATGAGAAGGAGGAGGAGGAGGAGGACGAGTTGTTGTTCTCTTTCCTCGCCAGGGGCTCACTCCACAGGACTGTCTCACTAGCACAGAGTGTCTGTCACAGTGTGGCTCAGGGAGAAAAATACAAAACCCAAATAGCTTCCTCTGCAGGAGACCCTAATGTGCATGAGGTTTATTTACGTTATCCACAAATTTACTCTTACCCCAATCAAATGTATCCTTGCAGGGGATTCTCCTTCTGTTACCCGGACAGCCTCGTCAAACACATTGGCATTGGTCCTGGACAGCAGAGCTACTTGTCCCTTTATGTCACCTCTTATGCCACCTTAGGAGAAATCACAAAGTCCATGCAAATCTATATATAGAGCACAAGGAACTTTGGTGGGAAATACAGAAAGACAATCAACAGAGAGCCTTACTCTGATGGTTCCCTCCAACCAACGTCTTCTTCCTGACTCTCTTGCAGACATCCAAAATGGTAGCTCCCACATAGGCTATTTCCACACCAAATCTAAAACTCTGTTGGAGAAACAAGACAACAAACGCACTCAGCCACCTGCCCAGTGATATGTGAGCTCACTTCTGTCACTGCCAATGCCTCCTGGGAAAAGGACGTGAGACTTCCAAAGACACTTGGACACAAACAGGAGCCTGACAAAGGAAAAATTACTGTTTCTATTAACAGCAGCATTTTCTCCTTTTAAGAAAAGACTTATTTTTACTATTTTTAATTAGGTATGTGTTTGTGGCTATGTGAGCAGGTGTGCGTATGTTAACACAGTGTCATCCACAGAAGAAAAGGCAGCAGACCCTCCTGGAGCTGGTGTTACAGGCGGCTGAGACCTAACATGGGTGCTGGAGTCGGAACTGGAGTTCCCTGCAAGAGCACCAAGCACTTGTTCTTCACCTCTGAGCCATCTTTCTAGCCCCACTCTTAGGATTTTCTACATTGGAACCCTGAACAGTTTATCACCCGGGTCGCCCCCCACCACACACCCACACACCCATCATTTCCCTTTCTTACCACTGTCTTCAGCTTCTTGTCTCACCTATGTGACCCGACTTCTGTCCTCACACTCAATTCTGTCTCCCTCTGTCACATTAATCTTGCCCAAACATTTTAATTAACTGCTCTCCTGCTGTGAAAGAGAAGTATAATACAGAGAGGAGGAAATGCCCTGCTCTAAGGATCCTCCACTCTCTGAATAGCGCTTCTCTGCAATGACACTCCAACAGCAACTGCTAACTTCTTTTAAGAAAATCTCCCCTCAGCCCTTTCTCAAGTCACATCTTGTGGGTTTTAAATTATGCAAACGTGAAGAGAGCGCAGAGATTTTGCCCTAGCCTCTAAGACCTCTTCCAACATCAATTTATCACCTGTTTGTCACATGAGGATTTTTAGGCTGGGGATCCAGAGCACACATAGAGTGCCTGTTTGACAAGCCTTGCTCAATCCCGAATAACACAAAAAGAAAAACAGGAACACTTTTAAGTCAGGTGTGGTGGTGCATGCCCACAATCCTTAGCAGTCAAGGTTGAGGCTGGAGGACTGTGGGTTCAAAGCCAGCGTGTGAGACAGACAGACAGACAGACAGACAGACACACACACACACACACACACACACACACAAACAGGGAGTTCCTTTCTGAAAACAAAAGCCACCATGGACAATCGCCATGTTTCTCTGCCTTGGCCCATGCTGTTCCCATCACTCTCTCATCTACCCGAATATGTTCCTATCCTTCAACACTCAGCCCAAGACCATATTTTCTTGACCACTGTACTGGCTGGGTTTGTGTGTCAACTTGACACAGCTGGAGTTATCACAGAAAAAGGAGCTTCAGTTGGGGAAATGCCTCCATGAGATCCAACTGTAAGGCATTTTCTCAATTAGTGATCAAGGGGGAAAGGCCCCTTGTGGGTGGGACCATCTCTGGGCTGGTAGTCTTGGTTCTATAAGAGAGCAGGCTGAGCAAGCCAGGGGAAGCAAGCCAGTAAAAAACATCCCTCCGTGGCCTCTGCATCAGCTCCTGCTTCCTGACCTGTTTGAGTTCCAGTCCTGACTTCCTTTGGTGATGAACAGCAGTATGGAATAGAAACCCTGACTAAGACAAATTGGTACCAGCATAGTTAGGTATTCCTGTGACAACCTGACCATGTTTTGGGGAGGACTGTGGAAGGACTTTGGAACTTTGGGCCAGAAGATCCATTCGTTGTTAAGAGCTCTGTCAGATGTTGTGTAGGAGCTTGGAAGATAATGTTGAGAACATTGCAGAAGATGGAGGCCCGGCTTGTGAAATTTCAGAGGGAAAATTAAAGACTCTTTTCAGGGCCATTGCTATTTTGGAGTCTGATTATTCTGTGGTTCTGGTTAGCTGGGGCTGAAGAATCAGGTGTGATTAACAAGATTCCAGAACTACTAAAGCAAAACCTTTGCATTACTGGGACTATTGATGCTGGTTAGCTGGGGCTAATAAATTAGTGGTGATTAAGAAGAGACCAGCATCATTGAGGTGACATCTTCTGGGAAGTGTTTTCTGAAAGCACAAAGAGGCTGTGTTCCAGAGATAGCCAAGGTTGTACTCCTGCTGCAGCGGGACTTGGTAATGTGGAAGAGTCACCCAGGTAGTACTGGTTTTGAGGGCATGAAGGGGTCACTCAGAGCAGCTGAGGCTCGGCACTGTGAGAGGCCATGGAAGGCCATTGGTGAAGGTGCAGCCTCAGTTGCAATCAACGGCCCAGGACTGAAGGGGTCATGCAGTGTTTTGGAGATGTCAGTACCATGAGATGACCACCAAGAGCAGCAGGGGGAGTGGAGTACAGGCAGAGGACTACACGTCCTAGAGGACTATACGTGTGATACAAAGGGCATGGCTGGAGAAGTGACCCAAGCCCTTGGAGGAGCCCAGAAGATCGTGAGTTGGATCCCAGACATTGGATGGTTGGAGACTGATTTTTGCTTTTGATTGTGACTCTGCCCTGATATTTCCCTCTTGAAGGAAAAAAAAAACTATTTTAGTGGAGCCCACAGTTAAGAGACTTTTAATTGTAACAAGACTTTGGATTTTAAAAGAGATGGATATTTTAAAGAGATTGAAAATTTAAGAATATGTAAAGACTGTGGGACGCTTAAAGTTATTTAGATCTTGGGGATGAATAAGACTGTAAGGGTTGAGGCTTACTAGTGATGTGTTTGTGTGTCAAGTTGACAAGGGGTCAATTATACTGGCTAGTTTCGTGTCAACTTGACACAGCTGGAGTTATCACAGAGAAAGGAGCTTCAGTTGGGGAAATGCCTCCATGAGATCCAACTGTAAGGCATTTTCATCAAGGGGGAAAAGCCCTTTGTGGGTGGGACCATCTCTGGGCTGGTAATCTTGGTTCTATAAGAGAGCAGATTGAGCAAGCCAGGGGAAGCAAGCCAGTAAAGAACATCCCTCCATGGCTTCTGCATCAGCTCCTGCTTTCTGACCTGCTTGAGTTCCAGTCCTGACTTCCTTTGGTGATGAACAGCAGTATGGAAGTGTAAGCCGAATAAACCCTTTCCTCCCATGCTTCTTGGTCATGATGTTTGTGCAGGAATAGAAACCCTGACTAAGACAACCACCTCTGCTGGAAAGATTCCAAACTTCCATTATCCATTTCTTTCCCCAAGCAAGGTATACTTTAGTGAATAGCAATAAAGTTGCCTATTTCATGAACAGCGCAGCTAGTTCATCAACGATGTCTATATCTAAATCATGAACTATGTCACACAGCTGCAACTAATAGGAGAAAAACATGACTTTCAACAGGACTTTGCTGCTATAATCTATTCAGAATGAACCATGATTAAATTATTTGTAAAATAATTCATACATGACTAAAAAGGAAGCAGCCTCAAGCTATCGTGTATGCAAGAGAAGAAATGAATCTCTTTTACATAACTCCAAATAATGTATACAGATGTTTGTAACACCTCTCCCCCACTCCCCAGTGTGTGTGTGGAGGGGGGCTTGGCAGTGGAGGACCCTGAGTGCATCCAGTCACACTGCATATTGATAACACATACCCTGGAAACCCTGAGACAGATGGCTCTTCCGTACTTGTCTAATTTGAGAAAAAGCACTTGACAAGTCTCAGCACACAGACATACCAGAACTACTTGACCAGTACTTCTAAAATTGTCACTGTCATTAAAATCAAGGTTAAGTCTGACAGTATACAATGCTAAGGCTGGAAAAACCAAAGCAACATGAATGACCTGTGGCTTTATCTGTGACCATCTGTGACTAAGCTGTTGTTTGTGGAGAACAAACTATATCTCCCACAGTGCTGGCACAGTAAGGACTAGGAAGGAGACAGAACGCTTGCTTATCTGCTCTGGGCCCGAGGAGGAGGACAGGCTCTTACCTGTGTGAGATAGAAGACGTGGGTGTGGGGAACTGTGAACAGAGCATTCACTGCACCTCGGAAGGTATAGATCTGCTGGTGGGGGTCCCCTACAAAGATCTTCCCACATGGCTGAGACAGAACTATGTTCATGATAGCTGCAACCAATAAGAGGAAAAGTGAGAAATCTGAATGGCAACAATCCATGCAGCGAAAATAAGCCATATCTAAGAAAGAAAACAAACATAAACTAAGCCAGCCCACGACAGACAATAATTTCTTTTCCACAGGGCAGGCTTTCTATTTTACCATGGGCACAGTAATGGTATCTGGTCCTAGGGACGCAGATTAATTTTATTCCTGGGTGAACTGATCATAAGAAAATATATAAGCAAATAAAAATTTCCATTCTAATAGCATAACATCTCCAAAATACCTAGAAAGTTAAAATTTTAATACTGTCTATATTCCCTATTAGTCATGCAGCATAAAATTTCAGTCTAAATTGACCACGTTTCTCACTCAGCATGAGGCTAGGTTCCTGTGACTGATGAGCCGGCTGCTCAGCAACTTAAGACCAACCTTAGTAAAGCATACGGAGGAAGAGGACAACTGTACTTCAGGCGAGGAACAGACAGCTGTGGGAACTTTGGGTCTAATTTCTGAAAGACTAAGAATCATTCACTCCTCTCCTCATCACAAATAAGAATGACTTATTCCATGTGTATGTCCTCTTACATAATCATAACGCTGTCTCTACGGATTTGAGACTACTGACGACCTGAATAGTTTATCACCTGGGGTACAGTCCTGGGCCTCATCCACAAAGATGGCGTCAAAAGAGGCAAGCAAAGGTTTGCTCAGCTGCCAGAGTTTCAAATAGCCTAGAAGAAGTAGGAACCAAGAGTCACAACTCCTAAGCAAAGCCGTTCCACCTAGCCGACCCAGGACATCTTCTACTGGACACAGGAAAGCTGCCCACCATCATGTGTCATTTGGTATGCCTCTTCTTTGCATTCCCCCAGCTTCCGCATGTTGTCCCAGAGTCGGCTTGCTTCAAGGACACCATTCTAAAAAGTAAGTGACACAGGAACCCAAAGTTTAGGACCCTGGAAGAGGCGGGACCCTGAGACCATACTTCTGCTTCCACACAGTGAGGTGGGAGCAAAGTGTCACCCCAGAACATAGAGGGGCCCACCCCTTTCAGCGCTCTCTAGAGTTTTAACCCTGAGATCTCAAGTGCTCGGAGGGCGAGAGGCTGAGGCCCCAGCAGGCACAGCAGAGCAAAGATCAAAGACCCAACTGTTTTTATAGACTTACTACTGACAATTCCTAAGTTAAGGAACACATTTTCTTTCACAAGCAAAATCTGTGAAAAACCATAACCAAAAAACTGAAAAGGGATTTCCAATCACTGCATGAAGTCTAAGCTCTTACAACCTCTGGGCAAGTCCTTTCACATCTGTCCTACATGATAATGGGAAAACTAAAGTACATGATACAATATGCACTTGTCTGTAATCGGAGCACAAGGAAGGGCAGCTGCTGACACAGGAGAGTCTTGAGTTGGAAGTTAGCCTGGGGCACAGAGACCCTTTCCCAAAAATAAAGAGACAAACAAAAACCCAGCGGGCATTATGAGAGTTAAGGGAGATAGATGCCTGTGAGTACTCCTCATAGAAGCAGATGCCACGAGACTCCCAGTTGTCATGACAGACACTTGACTCGCCTACTCCTGTTCGACTTGTAGAAGTGGTGCTGAGGAAATGAAAGAGAGCAATCACACCAGGTCCCTCCTTGTGAGTACACCGGAAACTCACCAGTTTCTCACTCTGCTCCACCATGACTCTCTGCCCGTGGCTATTCTTGCACCAAATGGGCACATGATCGATAGTTAGCTCTTCATCAGCTGATGCAAAGAAGTTTTCTAAAGTCTTACACACTAACTTGGCCCTTATAAATCCACCTTTTCCTTCAGCAAGGACGGAGTTAACCATAAAGGGTGTCAACTTGAAGAGATTCAACTTCTTCTTCAGCTGGTACCTATAATGAATGCATACCCCAAGTGAATGGTATTGAGCTTCACAGGCATTGTGCTATGGACCATATCTCTCATTCTCATAACCAACAAGATAATCCCAGGTATCATACACAGGGAAGGTGGTTTTAGAAGCCACATCTGAACTGGGATAGCCTGCCCTAAACCTTCATGCACTCACAAGTGACAAGCCAGAGTATACAACTAGTATTCAGTCAGTCACAACAGTTGCTACTGGGTTCAGTATGGGTCACTCTCCAGTCACTCCCTGACCCAGTAAGATACACTCAGCTCCTTCAGCTTTCATGGCCATAAAGACTCAGACACATGGGAGGTTTCCCCATTCACCCTCCCCAGGAATGCCTAAAACTCTTCAGAATTTTGACAATATTGAATTTCCATGCCTCAATTCCAGAGAAACAAGAATGCCTTCTCAGGGATAGCTATGTATAAACAAAGTGTTTTGGTGGTGTAGAAGTGTGGTCGTCTAAGCTCTTCCTCTATCTCCAGCTTGTACATGGAGCATGAAATTTTCTCAGTGTAGTGCAGTAAGTGTGATCATAATGACCATCACATGAAAACAGTAACCACGCGATGTGACAGCAGCACTTGAGATGCTCACTTCCGCCCGACGTGACTGTAGGCCATGGAATGGAAGGTCTTGCAGATGACGTTGCTGGGGAAGACAAGCTCTGCCTGCTTTGCGATGCTCTTGTTGAACGTGACATACAGAAACCTGCTCTGAGACCACTTCTCAGCATACTTGACCAGGGTAGAAGTCTTCCCGGTGCCTGTGGAAGCCAAGAGGAAAGACTGTGACCCTCTGATTAGGTAATTGTGCACCAGGACCCCCATTCAGGCCTTTCTAGGGCACATCCACCCTCTGACTAAAGATTAAGGCTGATTTCAAAATTGATTAAAGCTGTGTCTTGAAAGAGGTGGGAGACCAGAAGCAAGAACTAAGTCCCAGCTAGCTGTTGCTGCACTCATGGTTATCCATGCCTCTGAAGCATCATGCACAGGGGACTCAAGGAGTGCTGTGATCCAGCTAATCAACCTGTATTTCTCTAACAAACATTTCCTGAGTACTTTTCACATGGTCACCTATATGCCAAGCATTGAGAAATAATAAAAAGATTACAACCTAGTTAGAAATAAACACCAGTGCAGGGTAAAACTAGGCAACAAAATGACAATATAAAGATAGCACAGGGTATTTAAAAAAGGAGGAGGAGGAGGAAGAGGAGAAGAGTAGTAGTAGCAGTCATAGTACTCGTAACTAGAAACAAAAAAATCTCAAGTGTAAGTGAGAATCCGAGACCACGACTCCTCCTTCCCAGTCTAACAAGGCTGCTCTGAAGATTCTCAAGAACAGGCAGACTCACAGGCCTTCCAGAAAAGTACATGTGCTGGCTACTTCTACTGTACGGTAAATAGGTACAATCACCTACAGATTAGCTACACTAAGAATTCAGCAGTCTATTTGGGATTCAAATGGCTAAAAAAAGCCTTCATCAGGAAGAGACAGCTATGCTGAGAATTATCAACACAGCATGGAACAGGAAGAAAGGAGGAAAAACAGGACGGGGAGGACAAGAAGGCATCCTGGAGAGACAGCATCCAGCAGATTCTGGTCTGCTACTTTCTTACCTAACGTAAACCTCTCTGAACATCAATAAGGCCATCTAAGCAACCTTACGGAATGCTGTGGGGACTAACACTGCAGGCCACTGCAGGTGTTTAATAAATGTCACTAGCCAGAAACCAGAGTAGAAAAGCAGCAGGGAGGGATTACAGCTAGAAAATAACAGGAACAAAAGTTCAGATAAGACTCTAAAGTCTTTCTGGACACTCTAAGATCTGGGCACAAGTGACTCCATGTTTAGGAAAGCAGGCTGAACCAAAGACAGACCTTCAAGATATCACCTATAAACTAAGGAGCTACCGAACACAGTTGAGCAGATTAATATGACCTGCCTCTCCAGAAGACACTGCTGGATGAGAATATACAATGATAAATGAGGGACTCACCCTACTCTGACAGACTCCATAAAGCAATGCCTAGAAACAATCTGTCTAAATAGGAATCCAGTGCAAATACGCAGTGGTAATGGCTGGCTGCTCTGGGGACTGATTAAAGTCATTCTGTAACAGATCGAGGTCAGAGTGCTATGGCAGGGAGTGGGATGGGGGGACACAGAGAGCAGCAGAAGCAACTACATCATGAACCTGAAAATAGATACTCCAGGAACCTGACAGGAGCTCTCTTACCTGCAAATGCCATAATTTTTACCACCTGGAGAGGCTCCATCTTATGGTTCAGAATCAGCTGTTGTTCATGTGTTAGCTGGATAGATGTTTTCTTGCTATAATCATTACAGAAGAAAAATTAGAAAAACAGAAAAGAATTAAAAAGCCCAAGGGATGGCCAGTCCAAAACACCAAACAAGCAAACTGGACACACAACAGTTGACCCCCAATATGCCCTCCTAAGTGGGCTGAATGTTCTGAAACCAGATTTAGATGCTACTGAACAGCTAATAAATCTACTAAAACCACCAAATGCCAAATGGGTAAAATTTGCACAATATAAATCTTGCCTCAGTAAAGTGATCAAAGCAAGCACCTCTTGTCCTCACACATGAGAAGAGTCAAGAAAGGAAGACAAACCAGTGTATTCCTGTCTATAATCTCAACACTCAGAAGCCTGAGGCAGGAGGAATGTGAATTTTTTGAGTTCAAGACCAGCTTGGGCTGCACAGAGACACTGTCTCAAAAAGGAATAGAAGAGCAAGCACACCCCCACATATAGTCCATACGTACCCTGGCCAGACAGATGGCTCCTCTGTAACTTTGGTGGCCTGAGTACAGGAATTCTCCTGAAGATATAGGCAATAGAAAATGTTGTAGTGAATCCTAATGGGGGAAAAAGTAGATTTAGAGACTTCCAAATTTAAGTCATCATCTATCTCATTTTTCCTTGGATGCATTTCAACTCCTTAACATTTCCATCAAAGAATTTTCCTATTACATTTCATTGAAAAAAATGCAAAGAAAAGACTTCAGTCTCTGCAGCTGAGAAAAGCACTTCTGAAACATCCCAGTCCGGAGAAACATGCACTGTTGCTATGTGTAAGGTCACACAAAGGAGACCAGGACATGCTTTTGAGGGAACAAGAGTATACTGTCCGTGACCATAAGAAACACGCCATCAAAACAGCAGAAGCCGCTGGAAAGCAGGCATAAACACCGGTTCTGGTCATTTGAACCCTGCTTAAACAACCTCACTGCCAAATTAAGCCATCTTTCTGAGCCTCAGTTGCTCTTCTACTGAGTTCTTATGCGGTGACATTGGTTTAGAAGCATGAATAACATTCCTCTTTAAAGGTTCCAAAGGAAACTGTGGCTATTAAGAAAAGAACACCAAAGACAAGATGTCAGAAAACTCGGTCAATAGAGGCACAAGAGTCAGTCCACCACAGACAACTGCAAAACCACTCATGTGCATTCTGAGCTCACACTCAGCACCTACAACACTAATTCCCCAACAAGTGCTCTGCTCCACTCCAGAGTGAGGAGGGCTGATCTCAAAGCATTGCTCTTTTTGATGAAAAAGATGCATTTAGTAACATATCAAGGGCTGGACAACCAACCAGATCAGCATATCACACTACTATGAACGGAATTGGGCCCCTTACAATTCAATAGCTGAATCCCTAACTCGAAACAGGACAGTTGGAAGGAAGGAAGGAAGGAAGGAAGGAGAGAATTAAGATTCAATGCAGTGACAAAGCTATGGGTGTGGATCACCAGAACTACCGACTGTATAAGAAGAGACACAGGGCCAAGTGCTCTGCATCCCCTGCTCCCACCTCTCCCGTTGAGGTAGAGAAGGTGACTCACCAGAACCCAATCTTCCCCTACCTTGTTCTTGGATCTCCAGCCTCAAAAAGGACAAGAAAACAAATGTCTGTAGCTTAAGCCACCTGCTCTGTGGTATTTTTATGATGTATACATTTGCTTATGATAACATTGTTTTTCATTTGACCATTTGTCTTGGTGGAATCTTACCTAGAGCTTCTTGCCCAGGGTCTCAATGCCATGGAGTGGGCTACAACATACACCAGCTGAGAAACTGAACCCAGCTTGGGAATAAAGTAACAGGACCCTGCTGGAGAACCATGCTGCACTACCTTACTAAGGATGAAAGGGTCACTGCTATGTTACTCTCGGGGCTCACTAATCTCAGGGGCCAGTCTTTTCCTGGAGGAGAAACCCACTGGGTTTCTGCTTCTCTAGGACTGGCTGCAACATAACTGCCTACCATCCACACTTGGGATTTTAAAGATCTTCCCTCCCCTGGTCCCTAGACATCTTTATAGTCTTGCACTAGTCTCTCCCAAATTCAATGAATGCCTGCCACACTGGGCTCTTTTCTGGTATGTGTCAAATGCGTTACAACTCTGGGTCCTTATATTACCTATTCCGTCTCTTCAAACGCTTCTTCCCATAACTCCAAATAGAGGCTCCTCTGTGACTTTCAGACTTCTGCAAACTCTTTGCTCATGCCATCCAAAACACTGTCCCCACGTCCCTGCTTAGTACTCTGCTCCACTTCCACTATAGCACACGCCATCCCCTAAAGTGCCCCCTCTTGTGTTTGCTTACGCACTGCCTGTCATCTTGCACTAGACAAGTTCCTCGATTAGTATTTCCACAGCAGATTTTCTTATGCCTGGACAATTTCCAGCTCACTAGGTGCTAAACACATATCCCTCTGAAATCGGACTTCTGAATATGTTATCAATGTCAAGATAACTCTGATTTAGCAACCAATACTCTAGGCTTATCTCACATAAGATAGTTGGTAAGATTCCAAAAATCCTACAGTCTACTCCAAAAGTGAGCAAGGGAAAAAGAAAACGCTAATGTTTTCCTAGGAAAATGTAGTCAGGTGGGAATAAATTGAAGCATTTCACCTTCACCTATAGCTTCAATGATGACTCAAGAACATAGAAACTAGGTGAAGAAATCTTAGTCAACTGGCATAGTAGTCACAAAGCACTTGGAACTGCATTTCCACAGCCCAGTGCCCTGCGGGGAAGAGGAGGAGCTAGGACAAGTCTAGGCCTTGCCACGCTATCCTAGCATCTCCCATCCTCCAGGATGTTACCTATTGCTGATGTTAATCCCCTTCTCCCTCATGGCATAAAGGAGCACAGCTATGCAGTATAAGGTCTCGGTGACATCTGGCATGGTCACTGTGGAGCTGGGTCTCCTGAGGCAGAAGAGCAGATGCTGGATGTCGTTCACACAGCTGGAGAGGAGCACCATGGCTGCCACCAAGGCCCAGACGTTAATGCCCTTCAAAGAGAGGTACAGGATAGGAGGAGAAGACCAGACCCAGCCACAATCAGGACTAGGAAGGAAACCGAGGAACATTCCCAGCTTATTTTATTGGGCATCTGTAGTCAAGCCTTCAATTTCTCTGCCCCTTTCAAATTACCCAGTGTGTCAGCAAGAAGAGCCACGTTGAGGGCTAGAGAGATGGCTCAGTGGTTAAGAGCACTTGCTGTTCATGTAGAAGACCCTGTTCAGTTCCCAGCACCAACTTGGCAGCTCACAATTGCCTGTAACTTCAGTTCCATGGGATCTCTTCTGACCTCCACAAGCTCCTGCACATATGTGGTGTACAGATGGATTCTTAGATACACACCCACATTAAGATAATATAAATATATACGTTGGTTTTGGGGCTGGGGCGGGGTGGTGTTTTTGTTGCTGTTGAGAAAGGGTTTCTCTGTGTAGCCCTGATTGTCCTAAAACTCAATCTGTAGGCTGGCCTTGAACTCAGAGATCCACCCGCCTCTGACTTCTGAGTGCTGGGATTAAAGGTATGAACCACCACAGCCTGGTTTATAATTTTTAAAGGGCTATCTTATAAAGTAACCCTATCACTCAAGTGTTCAGAGGCTAGATAACTAGTGTTCAGGAAAACTTCGGAGGTTCCTCAACAGAATGGACTAAATGTTCCTTAAAATTCCTTCCAAATGAAAGAAGCTACAAATAAGTCCTCTGATTTCTCCATCATGCTACTCAGAGATTCAATCAAAAATTTGAAAATAATCTTCAACTAATCTCAATCACTAACACAGTGAAAAATGATGTCACCATTTCCCAGAGTATCCCTCACGGCCTCTCAGTTCACATACCCCAGCAGCTGCATAGAGGTCAGGTAGTTGTTGCCGCATGCACGCCTCAGCCTCCAAAAGTAGAGGATGATCCCTCAGGCTCCACAGCACCCTCTCAGGGTCAACACTTGGGGAGCATTTGGTGGTGGCCGTGTATCTGTAAAATACTCAAGAGATGAGTCCAGAAGGAAGACAATTGTGAGCAAGGATGTACGAGAAAAGACTTTGAAAATTGTTTCCGAAACAATACTCACCGTATGAGGTTCAGCACACATAGGTCCGAATCCTTTTCTATGCCATGGCTCGAGAGAATGCCATCCACTTTGCTGACAGCCTGCTCTTCATTGATCAAGTATCGATGATATAGCTTCTTCCAAGGAATGAACTATGTAGTTAAAAAACAAAATGAAATAACATACATGCCATGATTCTCAGAAGAGCGGGCCACCTATACAGAAAAGCTGCTACCAAGTGAAAAGCAAGTAGAGGAGGACTAACCCCCCAATCCAAAGCTGGACAGACCAAGGAGAGACACTGTGGGAACCTCAGCTGGAAGACAGGACAACTGGGCCTTGGTTTTGGCTCTAACACAAATGTTCCAGGAGCTGGGGAAAACTAGCTCTTTAGTTTCCTTATCTGAAGTGCCAGGTGAGCAAGATCCAAAAGCTGTACTGACCGTAAGTCAACAAATGTCACACGACAAAAGGAAGACATTATGGAATGATGATGCTACCCAGAGACATTTTCACCAAGATGTGATAGCAGGGCAGGTACCACCACACACCACACACATGTAGTTACACAAAGCAAAACTGAGAACAGAAGGAAGAAAGGCAGCAGGCATGTAAGGAGATGCTGGATTTAAATAGCACTACAGACTACTGAGCCTAACAGATCCACACAGATGCTCCATCCAACAGCAGCAAAATCCATACTCATCCCAAGCCACAATATGTTACATCATTTATTGGTTCACAAAGCCAGTCAATCGATTAAGATGGCTGAAGTTATGCCATGAGTCTTTTCAGTAAAATGAGGACACTCTAAGTTAAGGCAGCAGGAAAGCTGAGCTACCCACAACGTAAATCAGGCTTTCCTGTTCTAGAGATAAGGTGTCACCAAGTAGCTGAGGCTGGTCTTACACTCATGATACTCCTACCTCCACCTTCCTAGTACTGGGATACAGGCATGTATCGGTGCATCTGGCTACACAGTGCACCCTTAGAAGGGTCAAAGAAGCAATCATAGAGCACCTTAAGACAAGTAAGACGAAGACACAACACAACTTAACCGACACCGTGGAAACAGCGAGCAGCTAGCTTACAGGGAGGAGGCTTCTGTTTAGAACAGAAAGGGATCGCGCGCTCAGTAGAGCGTCTGTGGCCGAGTGTTTGCCTAGAACATGCAGGGCATAGGTTCAATCCCTAGCACTAAAAGAAAAGATCTAAAAACACCCAGACTACCTTCATACCTCAAAGAGGGAAAAAAAGGAACTAAGGTCAAAATTAGCAGAAGAAAGGAAATTACAAAGAGCAGAGCAGACGTGGGCATAGAAGTGCTTGTCTGTAACCAAGCGGAGCAGGCAGCAGCAGGAGGATGGACGATCTGAAGCTACTCTGGGATACGCAGTGAAACTGCACAAAAATAACAGTAACAGTAATAACAATAATTAAAAACCCTCGGCTAGATCAACTAAGAAAAATGAAAGGGACATTAAAATTAATGCCACAGAAGTAAAAGAACTACAAGGGGCAAAAATGGATAAATTCCTAGAAACCCACATCCCACCAAGTCTGCATAACAGAAACAGAATGACAGAAAGATAAAGAGTGAAGAGACAGAATCAAACAGCAAAACTTGCACCAGAGAAAAGCCCGGGACCAGATGGCTTCAGTGGGGAATCCTACAGAACATTTAACGAACAATCAACACCAGCATGCCTCAGACTCTGCCAAAAGACTGAAGAGGAGGGAAAGTGCCAAGTTCCTTTGGTGAGGCCAGCACTGCCATAACATGAGAGCAACTACTGAAAACACCCTGCTGTTGTCGATGACCAGAGTGACATCACTGTAACATTTTAAGAGAGAAAGACAAGCTTGGATATGGTCCCAAGAACTCTGTGTAACCCAGCCCCTCCCTATCCCCACCCCACAGCGCTCAGTGCATACAACAGCTTGCCATTTAGCTGACAGACACAGTGTCAGCAAGCAGGGCTCACATCTAAACTCATAGACATTGTTCTGAAATCAGCAACTAAGATGCCATGGTGGAAAGCTAGTGACATTTCTCCTGACCTCTTTCATAATTAGAAGAAAAATTTCGCTTTCCTCTTTTAGGCTGTATGAAGCTCAATGTATGGGTGCCTGAGATCTAAGATAGAGATCTAAGCTAGTGTGAAGACTGTACTTAGCAGCTGTCACTATGCTACAAAATAACGTACTAATTGTACCACAAATGCTACTGATAGTGTTTGGGTCACCACAAGGAAAAGAGAAAGACAATTCAAGAGTCATGGATGTGCTAAGAAAATGTCCAAAGGAGGGTCTCAGGCCTAAGCTTCCCATAAACAACGTTACATACGCTGAGAAAACACAAACTATAAAGATTATCAAGACCCAGATAAATAAGAGAATAATGCTTATTCTACAGGGAGCAGATACCTGCCTCCCTAACAGAGGAGAGTCTTTTCTAGAAAAGTACTGTTCTAGAACGATTAGGCAAAAAAGGAGAGAAGGCAGGAAAACAGGCAGTCACTCTGCCCAGTCTGAGCACAGAAAATGGAAGTATTAAGTTATCCAAAGAGGGAAATGAAAGAAGGCATAGAAGAGAACGGGTTATTAAGACCAAATGCAGAACCGTAATTACACTAACAGAGCTATAAAATGCTGAAATGGTAAAGAGGAAATAATGGACTTCAATGGGACAGGATGGGAAGGCACAGTTTGTACAATATGAAGTCTTGAAGAACATGCAAGATGGTAATGGACATACAGTGACCTTAATCTAAGTGGGTCGTGTGATTACACCACATGGTGCCAGACATACACAGTCTAAGGAAGGTCAGGGCACAGATAAAAGCAGATGTGAGAAGAAGGAAGGAAGGGTTCTAGAAGATTTGGTGGGGCATGCCTGGATGGCCCCAGATACCTGGGTAGTCTGTTCTTCATTCATGAGGCAAAGGGAAACCACCACTTTGAAAAGGTCCTCTCCTCAGAAATCCCCATTAAGTGAAGCTAATCTGTATGCTGTTTGAGGACTGAGCAATTAACTTACCAGCGGGTCATTGATTATTTCCCTCCACAGGTGGCACACCAGGCTGAGATTCCAGTAGAGGTCCTCCACTGGCAGGAAAGCAAAGATGTGTCTCAGCACTTCACTTGGCAGCCTGCAAATGTGGCTGGGCACTTCCTGACAAGGCAACATTCCAAGAAGCCCATAGTATGAGTCAGGCAAGGGATCAGGACCAATGTCCTCAATGTCTCGGCCAGCTTCCCCCGGCACTGGGGAGCACTGGGACAAACTGTCCTCTGCCCCTTGCCTGGCCTCCCTAAGCCTTGAACACGATGGGAACAAACGATGGCGCGGTGTCTTCTTAGTAACGCCATCCCACTGGCCGCTCTCTGTGGCTTCCTCAAAGCAGTGAGCCCGCTTCCTGGCAGGCTGTGCAGATCCTGATGAGCCCAGCCTCGCTTCTCCATTATCCACCTGAGGCAGAGTACAACTGCTCTCTGCAGTTAAAATCATGTCACCCTCAGCGTCCTGACAGCTGTCCTGGCCAACAGAATTGCTTTTGGCCATGTCATTGGTACAGTGCTGGTGGCCAGCTAGGAAGAACTCAGAAATATATCTCTGACATCCTCGACCTATAGAGAAAACCCAAAAAAGAAGAAAAAGAAAAAAATTCAGTGGCTGCTGACCCACTGAAGACCTGAGTAATACTATTTAATTTATCTATGCTAACGGAGAAAAGACACACCGGTGTGCTTATGGGTCAAGTGGTTGTATAAATAGCTAATATAAAATTAATCTGACCCATATTTAGCATGAGACAACTGTGTGCACTGGTCAACACTCTAGCCTGTAAGCACATATATGCATACGTTTAGATGCTGCACACTGGACACCTGAGTGGGCAGAGACACAAGAAATGGCTGCTCATAGTCACATGGCAGGCACAATGCAGCTCTCTCTTGGTCCCGCAACAGCAATTCTAAGTCTGTATAAGCAGAAAGAAACATGCTTTATCAGGTCCAGAGTATCTATTCTTCATCTGATCCTGCAAGTAAGTTTATTTTATTTTTATTTCCTATGGTGAATCTGTCATTTTTAAAACAAAGAGCTGAACTTTTCTCCCTTTATTAGCCTGATCCCATCTCTTCTTCACATGCACTCAGTCAGTGTTTTCTAAGGACAGTTACTTTTGAGAAGACTATGAAACGACATTCCCTGACCTCATCACCTTGAAGACAGAGCCCAAACAACTGCGATCTCAAACATCACTGCAGTATTTTCTTAAGAAAGTATCAATATACAACAATATATACAGTTCCTTTCTAAATAGTAAAGCCAAAATCCTTACTTTGAAAAGAAAGAATGGTCAAAGCCAGAATTAGCCTTTAAATGAATGAATGGACATGAAAACACTGTCACGCTGGGGAGAGGAAACATCAACTATAATTGCTCCACAGCAGTTTAAGAGACAGTGTCCTTTAGTCAGGCCTGGGTGAATCTGGACACTTCCTAGTTGGCGAAGCCAGCCACACAGCAGTGAAACAGTGCTGTGCACTCAGCCTCAGAGGCCTGAGGAACTTCTGCCTGCCAAAGGCAGGTAGAAGCTGGCTTATCCACAGACAAGCTAAGCATTAGAACTTGTAATTAGGTCTGAAACAGCCTCACGGAATGGTCACACTAGTCCCCAAATTGAGAAATATGGGTTATTTAAACTATATTGGATTCTGAAATTAGATGTATTAAGAAGAAAAGGCAATGTAAAATATGTTAAAATATGTGTTTGCATAAGAAATTTGTCTGATATAAAGAGGGTGACAAGAAAAATCAAACTGCTAGAAGCCGACTTTCATGTATTAATGATATCAAAATTGAAGATTAATTAATAACCTGTACTTGATCATTACACATTGCACACTATAAAACTATCATACTGTACTCCATTAATAAGGACAAATACTATGTGCCAATCAATCCTTTACAGTAACAGGGAAACACTTTAATAGGCTCTGAGAAATAGCTGTGACAAGATAGAGCGTCATGTTTAAGACCATTAGGTCAATAATACACATTCAGTTGATGGAGGAAAACTGAAGTCTTGTTACGGAGAAGGCTTATTGAGACAGCCTAGGTGCCACGAAGCATGGGAGAAGCGCAGGCCTGTAAGCACAGCCATCTGGAGGCTGAGGCAGGAGGATCTCAAGTTTACGTAATCCTCTCAGAAGCTTCATGAGCACTCCATCTCAAGATAAAAGCAGAGAGGGCTGGGAGCTGGGGTAAAGCTCCCAGTACAGTGGTAGCCGAGCGAGCACACAGGGCCAGGGTTCAATCCCCAGTCCTCAGTACAACACCAAAAGAAGCGAGTGCACTGTAGGAGGGAACATTTTAAAGGGAAATCACTATCCTGTGGCTCTCCTGACAGTAAGCCGTGGTGCCTGCAGACTGGATGACTGCAGAACACCGACTGACTGTGGGCCACGTCTTTTATTACTTTATAATTAGGTACGCTGACAGGCTTACTTGGGCTCTAACATTAGAGAAGGACAGAATTTCAATGGAAAACATACAAATAATGAATACAAGTGTCATCCTGTTGTAACAGGTCAGGAAAATCAAGCGGTGACATTTACAAACACTTATATGAAACCGGAAGACATTCAAAGGCACACTAACCACAGATTTTGAAACAGAAGCCATACCCCTATTCCGTCCTTTTGTTCTGGGTCTAGGATAGAGACCATGGTTAGGGTCTCTGTTTGTCCATCTCTGACTGAAGGGCTGAGTCACAGCCAAATGACTCCGGGCCAAATGATGGCAGTCGACCACTGTAAGATGCTTCCGCTTAAACCGTCTCACTGTTTTGGAACAGGAAGAAGAAATGGGAGTGCTTGTTAGTTCTTCCCAAACACTGGCCCGCCAGTGAGTTATACGCAAATTATAGAAAAATGCTGAGGACTGAATTTGAAGACCACTACAATGTCCAATGTTCAATGTCTTAAGTATCATCTCTTTTAGCATTTAAGAACATTTATGGCCACCACCCCCTTGAACAAACCCAACTTGTTGGGCTTGTTTAATACTTAGATAGGATTTAATCCCAGTACTTGGGAGGCAGAGGCAGGCAGATTTCTGAGTTTGAGGCCAGACTGGTCTACAGAGCGAGTTCTAGGACAGCCAGGGCTACACAGAGAAACCTTGTCTCAAAAAAAAAAAAAAAAAAAAAAAAAAAAAAGAGAAAGAAGACCTTAGGAGAATTTTTGTTGTTGTTGGGTATTTTTGGTTTGGGTTCTTTTGAGACAGAGTTTCCCTGGGTAGCCTTAGCTGTTCTAGAAATCACTCTGTAGACCAGGCTGGCCTCAAACTCATAGAGATCCACCTGCCTCTGCCTCTGTCTCTGCCTCCTGAGTACTGGGATTTAAGGCGTGTGGCACGACACCCCAGCAAGATAGGAGAGTTTAAAGCAGCCCTCCCAGATGACATTTTAAGATCCTAAATTTTTTTAATCTATTTGAAATGTTTAAACTTATACTTTATAGAAGCTTTGATCATGAACTATTCAAAAGAAGTTGTCCAGCCTATAAACACTGCATACTGCTCTCATATGTGGCTCCTCCATTTAAACCCTCAGAGCCTGTAGAGGTCAGGAAGATAGAAAGGGCCCAAGAGAGGAAACAGGGAAGAGACCATAAGGGGCAAAGGAATGTGATTAATAAATAATGGATAACAGACTTGGCAAGTTACAGCCTTCATTTAAGCCACATTCATACAATAATCATAGAAAATTAAGAGCTGGCTATAACTTCACTCTAAGAATAAAAACTTGTTATTTTCTGCTTGCTTGCTTTGTGTAGAAAATAGGATCTTATCATGTTGCCTTGGCTGGCCTGAACGCAGACATCCTCCTGTCTGCCAAAACGAAAATTTTTACAGCTTACTTTCTATCAATGGAATGAGTAAAACGACTTCTTTTATATCACAACTTTTCAAAAGACAAGCATGAGGACCTGAGCTCAAATCCCCAGAACCCATGTTGAGAGAGGTGGATGGAGCACAGCAGCCTAGGTCTGTGGTCCCAACCTGGGAAGCTGAAAATCAGCAAACTCTAGGTTCAGTGGAGACTGTATCACAAAGTAAGGTAGAGTGTGATATCTGCCATCAACATCTGGTTTATGTGAATGCCTGTGTGTGTGCACAACACACACACACACAAACACACACACACACACACACACACACAGCACTGAATACAGGGCAGAGAAAGGTAAAGCACTCTGCCTAGCATGCACATACTATAAGGCCCCAGGTTCAGGATGGACACACACACACACTAAGGCCCTAGGTTAGCATCAATATATAACACTGAGTATAACTACAGATTATGTAACTATTTCTGCTCAGTACCCAAGCAGTTGAGAAATAACCCATCTATTTTCAGCTAATTCTTTGAAGTTGGTTCTCCCCCTACCCCCCACAAGGTTTCTCTGTATAGCCCTGGCTGTCCTGGAATTCACTTTGTAGACCAGGCTGGCCTCCCGAGTGCTGGGATTAAAGGCATGCGCTACCACGCCTGGTTTCTCTGAAGTTTTAATCTGTCTTTAAAAATTAAAAGTCCATGACTAGTGTAACATTCCTAAAAAATTACTTGCATACACATTAATGCCTAAAAGGATACCGGAGACCTTATGGCCATCTCATTCAGAAGGCGCAGCACTACCATGTTAGGCACCACAACAGAATGTACACAGGGCTCCTAGGAAGGAAGGAAGCGCTGGGTAGCTCTGGGCAGTCAATTTGATCTTAGAGCTGACTATTGAGAAAACACAGAGAAATGTCAACATCCTATGCAAAGCTACTTCTCCTGTTTAGCAAAGCTTATCCAACTTGAGGAAAACATGGAACTATGAAGACAGGAAGTACACAGCAGGCCAACTGCAGCCAATCCTGTGTTCCCGTGTTCCTACAAACACTTTTATCACAGCAAGCAATAAATCTCATTCACATACTTAGAATGGAAAATCTAACATTTACTCCCAGTACTGAGAAGCAGAGGTTGGGGTTTGATGAATTAAAAACCAACCTAGTCTACGTACTGAGCCCAGGCTAGCCAGGGTTACATAGTAAACTCTGTCTCAAAAATACAAAGCAGCCGGCCAGTGGTGGCACACGCCTTTAATCCCAGTACTTGATTCATTTTTTACTTTTTATTAAAAATCAACTTGTAAAACAAGTCACAAAAGTGAAACTTTAGGGTTTTGTGGCTCAAGCTATTACTTCTCCTCCTTAGCACAAACCCTCTGCACTTCTTGGTTCTGATGCAATGGGTCTCGCTTTAAGCCTGGGCCCTTATCAATGCCGAGCACATAAAAGGATGTGCATCTTATGTGCTCTGTTTCCCCCCACAACCAAGTTAAACAGGCAGCTGATTCTCTTGGATGCTAATAGAACATTCTAGACTATGATGTGGCTTTGTGTTCTAAAGACACCCTGGGGAAGAATTCTCCTAGCAGCCTGAGTACTTAAGATTACTGCTTTAAAAAGAACCTCCTCCACCAAACACCCATGTGCATACACAAACACCCATGAGCTACCACCACCTGGAACCTTTTTAGATTGTTATGTAATTAAAAAAAAAAGTTCTACCATTCGGTCATTCTATGTTTGGAGCTATTGGTTATTGCAACAAACGTTATGCTAATTATTCCAGGATTACTTGAAATTGACACCAAATAATCTCTTTGTCCTTTAATCTTTACTAAATAAAACTCATGCTAAAAAATCCTCTAAAACTTACAGTTTATAGACCTACATAGACAAGATGAAGACTAATTTCTTAGAACTCCTAGAGAAGTTGATTAAATAACTGCTCTTAAAATTAGAAAACAAACAAACAAACAAGCCAGCTCCCTCCTACAAGGTTCCTCACTGGAGAGAATAATGCTCTGAAGCCAAATTTAACTTTGCTAATTAGATAATGTGCCACCCTCCTCACCTCCAAAGCTTTGAAGATGCACAAGCAGACGGGTGAGGTACTGTATGATAGAGACCATTATTACTATGACTCTGGCATTTGAACCGTCCAATGACAGCCAGTAAAACTGAGAGTCCAAATAAATATAGCCAAGTGTTATCCCTCAACTCTATCATTCTAAGTTGCCACTCAAGCCAGGAAGTACTTAGCTGTGATACAACCACTCTGCACATTTCTGAGACACTTACAATGCTTTCATAAATGTCTATTAAAGTATACCTTATAGATTATTGTCTTAATATATATTTGTTGTGTTGTATTAATAGTGATTATTTATATAATGATGATTTGTTTTGGCTCTGAGGCTAAATGTTTTCTGTAAGGTATATAGGAAAGAGAAATGAAGAACATATTTCTACCCAGTATTCTCTGTTTATAACTTCATAAATAACTGCTAATTAGATGAAAAGCTGCACAGCTATGGGGCTGCCTTTTAAAGTTGGGCTGTGGTGGCTTCAACTATCTCACAGTTCCTTAAGCTTCTTACAGCCCACAGCCTGCTTTACAGAGCAGTGCCTTTCCTAAGTTCTCATTTCATCTGCAAAATAACCCCATGATTATTCAATTAAAGTAGGGCTTAGAAAAGACCTGCTTCAAGCCACAACTTAGCTCCTAAGCAACAGCACCAGGGGCTGGAAAGATAGATCAGTGGTAAGAGCCCTTGCTGCTCTAGGAGACGACCAGGATTCAGTTCCCAGCATCCACGTGTGGGCAGCTCACAATAGCTTGTAACTCCAGCTCCAGGGGGATCAATGATTTTCTGGCCTCTGCAAGTACTTGCATACTCTGCTGTACACATGCACACATGAATTTCTTTCTTTTTTTTAAACTAATAACATCACCAGAAGAACTTGGCTTTTCTGACTACTTAGTCTGGTGTGTTTTCGACTTTAGGCCCAGAAAGCTTTACAGGAGGTTGGAAAAATCTCACATTAGTGGAACATAAAGATATATAACTAATCCCAGCACTCAGGGATTGTGGATCAGCCTGGATGCAAAACTTTATTAAAAACAAAACAAACATCCTCAAGTTGAATTCTTATACCAGTTTTAAAGAGCAGTTATATCTCACAAAGACAGTTAGTAGCAAATATTCAGAAAAAAATGAACTATAAGAGAAATGTCACTATACAGTCTACAGTATAGACTCAAAATGGGAAAAAAACTTTTAAATATTTTGTCCCATTTAACTCAAAGGAAAACAGACAGACAAACACCAAACACAAAGAGTGCACACTGGTTCTCATTCCTCTTTCTGTCACTCGGTCTTCATGGAAAGACCTACCAGCCACTCCCTGCTTCTCTAAGTCCACAGGTCTGCATCAGGTAGCCCAAACTTTGCTACGGGGAGTGTGATAGGAAAGGATACATGCATCAGGAGGCCAGGTCAAGCTCAGGTGTCATTTCTCAGAATCTGTCCTGTTTCTCTAACTGGGCCCCAGGGCTTACCCGATTCAGCTGCACTCGCTGGCTTGCGCTGGCAAGCTCAGGTAGCCGCCTTGCCTCCCAGTGCTGACATTACAAGGCTCGCATTCTCATGCGGGTGTTTTATGTGGTGCTAACTAAGGATCCTCATGCTTGACTGGCAAGCACTTGACCAATTGAGCCACCTTCCCTGCCCAGCAGCCCCAGTCTCTTGCGGTCACCTCATGCCCTAAAACACCGACTACTTCTGTAAGTACAGCCCCCATTTATTACTGCAAGAAAAGATGGGCTGAACGGCTCATTCTGTGTTCCTCAGACAGAATGACAGAAAACAAACAAACAAACAAACGAGAAATCACTACTTACTGTCCACAATATATCTTCATATATCTGATAACCATTTTCTATTATTTATTCACTCATTCCTCAACCTCTTCATTTTTCTCCATTTCCCAGATTTACTATGAACTCCATGAGGGCTTTCCTTATGGTATCCCTGTTGCTAATGCTATTTTAGACATTGGAGAGCATACAAAAATAAGTAAGCCTGACCATAAGGCAGCTACCAAAACAAACACAAATTGCTAAACACACAGCAATCCAAGCACTACATAAATATACACATAAGGGCCTACGGTAGTAAATATAATTAGGACTGTTACAAGAATCTCCATAAAGGGATGGGCCTTAAGTGATGAATGGGATTCAGTTAGGCACAAGAAAACAATATGAATGAAAAACAAAGGAATGGCACAATGTGTGACAGAAACGTTTCCTTTCTTCAGAACAAAACGCTAACTGACAGGCTGGAAAATGAATTTGGATCCAGAGACTACAACGGTCCTCTTACATACTGCTAAAGACACTGTCCTTTACTCATTGCATAGGCAATTCAGAGTAACGTGCTGTTTTTAAAAGCAAGGCCATTACACAGCCAAGGGTAGCTAGGCATGGAGATTGTCAGCAAAATAAGTCAGAAAGTCATGGTACCAGCTGGGCAAGAGTTGGAGAAGGCCGGAGAACAGAAGTTGGGTAGCAAGGACAGGTGAGTATCAACAAGGTGTGAAGACCAAGAGGAAAATGGAGGACAACTGACTCTGCTTGTGTAACATTAAGGGAGCTGATTTTAGCTATGTTAAAAAGCAAAGGAAGAAATGGCTGCTCTAATAATTTTTCATACACTGAAAGGCCTAAAGTTTCCATTTTAAAAATAATTTTCAGGGTTTCTTCTTGTGGTTTGGTTGTTGTTTTGATTGGTGGTTGGTCTGCTTTGTTTTGCTGAAGTAGGGTCTTAGGCCAACTAAATGCTAGGCTGATCAACTGTGTGCCATCATGTCCAGATTATTTTAAGAGGTTCTGTAGAACACCCAGTTAAAGCTCCCTCGAGTTCTATGAAACATCAAAAGTCTTCAAAGAGCATGCGAATAACTATTGACAATGTAAGAGCTGGCTTTGGTGATAATTTCTACAAGTTTTGTCAAAACCAGAACAGCAAAGAAAAAATCTAAATTTTTCTAAACTAAAGTCAGCCTGGGGGAACAGAGAAATATAAGATGGGCGTGTGTGTGTGTGTGTGTGTGTGTGTATGCGACAGTAACACATTTGAAATTAGAATTCAAATACTTTTATGTATTCATAAACCAGGAAACATGTTAAAGGACTGATCCCTTGATCCCTCAACGACATCTAAGTACCAAAGATCCATGAAACACAGCAAAAGTCAGATCGAATATCCCAATTCCATTGACAGTTAGTTACAAGGGAATTGAAGGCCTCCAAAGACCTTCACTGAAGAAATGGGCAGCTCAACCAGACAGAGAGAGAAGTACTAGCCCTACTCATAAACTTAAAGCATAAATACCCACCGCTCTCCAGAAAAATCACCAGGGCTATGGAGGCAGATTCACCAAAAATATCTAGTTTCCCAAAGGAAAACACAGAGCAAAGGAAATTCATAGAGCAGAGGAGAGGCAGAATCTAATTTAGAATACCAATTAAATAACCAATTTCATCTTTTTATAAACCAGGATTCTCGGTTTTGTTTAAAGGACCAGAAACTTAAGAGAGATAAGGCAAGACCACGTGAAATCATTTGTAAGGAAGGAGTAGGCAGCCCAGACTAGCCTCGAACCTCGAACTCAAGGTCCTCTTGCTTCAGTCTCCCAAACGTTGAGATTTAAAACCATGCAAAGTAGCAAAAAGTTTGAAACTATCAGATGCCTCAACTTTCCAATACGTGGCAAAAATCACTAACTTCATTTGGCCTTGACGTCCTTCCTCGTCTCTAAAACCTGAATGCTACCTATGGGCTGTTTATGGAATAGACAATGTCAGGCGCTTAGTGAACCAGAATGTACTGCCAAATGCAAAGAAATTGTTTTAAACCTGGCAGGAGCGACTTCCATTTTACTTCCCAAACGGAAACACCATTAGGTTAAATGTCTAGTTCCTCGAAAGGAAGCCAACAAAGCGGGCTCGGGTCTCAAAGAACCCTCCAAAAGCCCCCCAGGCCTTCTCGCGTCCCCTTAACCACCATCACCTGTTCAGGTGAGGGGGTGGGAGACTACCAAGGCGAACACCAACGTCAGGAGCTGCATACAATGACTCGCCCAAGGTCAAAAACATTACAGTGGAGACAAGCCAGGCTTGCCAGCGGCAGAGGATCTGTCTTCTCAGGTGCTGCCCCTTCCGGAGCCTCAGGGAGCGGCCAAGGGATGCGGGTCTGCAGAGAGCATCCGACCTCCTTCTGCAGGCCCACTCCTGACCACCGCGGGCGCGGCCAGCTCCTACGCCCACCCTCAGCTAGGGCCCCACCCCCGAGGCCAAGACCCCTGCGCGGGAGACCCCACAATAGGAAGTTTTCCCGGCTCGCACCCCACGCCAAGTCCACGGTCTCACGCACTATGGCGGCCCGGCCCAGGACCCCGGCGGCGACACCACCCAGGCGATGCCGCCGGACATTCAGCCTTTCCCCGACCAGCAAGCCCCTCCTTCGGCCCAGACAGCGAGCACAGACGACTGCAGACTTCCTCCGCGAGCTCCGCCTCTTCGCTGCCAAGACGCACCCTCCCACCGGAGACGACGGACAGGCCCGTGAACCAATCGAAGCACTCCGAACTGGAAGGGTCACGCGGACGGACAGACTCTGGAACCAATCCGTACGCGAAGCGGGAGGGGGCGTGGCTCAGTGTCTTGAGAGCCACGCCCCGTCTGTGCTTTCGCCACCGCGGAGGAGGCGAAGGAAACTTTCCCAGAGTTCCTTAGAGCTCCCTGGGTCCCCGCGGGGGCCCAGGAGACAGCAGCGGGCGGGGAGGGGGCTGGGGTCGGCTGCGGATTGGGTGAGGATCGGGCGGAGCACAAGGACACCGTTCCAGCTCTGAGAGGCCCCAGAAACCCTTGCTGTTGTGAGCCTGGTCAGCCGAAGGATGCGGCTGTCAGTCCGGCAGACATCCTCAGGCCAGGGGTGGGCCAGCTAGGTTCCAGGGTGGTGGGCAGCGTGCTCTCGACTGCCTGTGCAGCTACCACCGGAGCAGCCCAGCAAACATTCCCAGAAGCTGTCCGGTGGAGAGCAGACCACATCTGGGATGCGAGGCCAGAAGTCCCGCGTGCAGGACTTCGCGGTACACTGGCACCCTCCATTCTGATAGGTCTTCCGTTCCCAGTTCACTCGGGTGCAAGGGACAGCTCCAGGATGTCAGGTGCACACAGCCTTACCCCAAGCCCTGGGAGCCCGAGGCCCCACCCTGACGAGTACGCGTGTGTGATGCGCGGTAACCAGAATGACCTACGAGTGTGCATGTTGTCGCCTGAGGGGACACCATTCTACATTTGGAGACTGTGACTTCCAAACCAGGGCAAGAAGCATTAAAGACGCTAGCGGAGAGAATCTGGCTGGGGGCGGGCAGGGGGCGGTGCCGAGAGTCGGGGAAAAGGGTCACGTGGAGGAAGCGGAAGCGGAAGCGCCAGCCTTCTCTCACCTCCCAACCTATCATAGCACAGATCTGCTCTAAGACTGAACCTGGGTCTTCCTCCTACTTTTGTCCATCCTGGTCCAGGGCGATGGCTCTGCCTGGGGATCCGCGGCGCCTCTGCAGGCTGGTGCAAGAGGGCCGACTGCGTGACCTTCAGGAGGAACTGGCGGTAGCTAGAGGTTGCCGGGGGCCAGCCGGAGACACCCTTCTCCACTGTGCAGCACGCCACGGACGCCAGGATATCCTAGCGTACCTAGTGGAGGCTTGGAGTATGGACATCGAGGCTACCAACCGAGACTACAAGCGGCCTCTGCACGAAGCTGCCTCTATGGGCCACCGGGACTGCGTGCGCTACCTCCTGGGCCGAGGTGCAGTCGTGGACTCCTTGAAGAAGGCGGACTGGTAGGTGCCCAACCCACGGTCCAGAAAAGCTATATCGACACTCCCTGAAGAATCGCAGATTTTCATGTATTTTTCAGTGTGTTCGTTAGATTTATAACTTTTCTCAGCTTCTAATCTTCTCCCCGACCTCCCTTTCGTGTGGGTTTGGTTCTTTAGTTAGGGCAATCGTTTCCCGTCGAAAGAGTATGGAAATGTAATCAAGTGGAGTGAAACGGTTGAATTGTACTACTCGTGTGCCCAAGATGCGTTTTTCTGGAGACATCTTGCTAAAATTCCTGTTCACGATTACATAGTTTAATTTGCATGGCCACAGTGGATAAGTAGAGTTGATGAAATTCAGTTCGCCATGCACCGAATATTGAGTTCTTAGGCAGTTTTGTCACCTCTAGCCTTACAGAGCCACCAGCAGGGATGTTGGTGATACTCTCCCACCACTGAAAACAATTTCATTTCTTCCTAGATTGGCATCTTTTTTAGTTTCATGTCTAATTCCTAAGACCCTGTGAACTTCTTTAGGCTCATAACTTAATGAAATGCCCGCCTTCAAGTTATTTCAAGCTCTGTCAAAACATAGGGGCTGGAAAATATATCAGTTTCCCCTTGTTATTTCTCCACGGTCCTCAAAGAAGTCAGAGGCTGACAGTCTAAGGTGTTTTCCTGCCACGCCCCCCACCAGACTCCTCTAGGTTTTCCATCTGTACCAAAGACATAGGTAATGTGAAGGTTTGGCTTCTTCCAAGTGCCTCAGCTCCCTTCCATCTTGGTTGACCTTAGGACTCCTCTGATGATGGCGTGCACAAGGAAGAACCTTGATGTGATCCAGGACCTTGTAGAACACGGTGCCAATCCACTCCTGAAGAACAAGGATGGCTGGAACAGTTTCCACATTGCCAGTAGAGAAGGCCACCCTGTGATCCTCCGGTACTTGCTCACTGTCTGCCCTGATGCTTGGAAAACAGAGAGCAACATTAGAAGAACCCCTTTACACACTGCAGGTACCCCCTGCAAGCTCTGGAGTCTGTAGTGGCTTTGTGCAAGCACTGTCTACACTTTGTAGTTCAAGTTCCCTGCAGGGGAATGGAGGATTTGGGAAAGCAGAAGACAAGGCATCAGAGCATCTGTGCTCTCTTGGCGAACTATAAGTTTCTGAAGTGGCAGAACCTTTGGCTGATACATCATTGTGTTAGTCCACTTTTCCTGTGTGTCTATCTTGCCTGCCATTCCTGGTTCGTTAGACGATAAGCTTGTCTGTTCCTTCTAATGTCTGTGACCCTGGGTGAAGAACTTGGTCTGTATTTGAGCAAATATCCTTTGTAGCTTTTCATGATGGTAATGATTCCATGCTGTAGAGCCCTAGAGAAGAGCAAAACTAGAGTGGACTGTGTGGATAATAGTCTCAGGAGTCTAATAAAACAAGAAAGTTAAGAAGTAAGCCAGGCAGCATGGAAGCTGAGGCGGCAGTGCAATGCTGGGAGACCCTGCCTCATATTCCCTAATACCCACCTCCCAAAGAGAGACATCTGGGAACTAATTCTTAGTCTACGAGGCAGTTCATGGAGTCAGGGTCCTGAGCTCTTACTTTCTCTAGGCCAATGCCAGAGATATGATACAGTCTAGACGGCAAGCAGCTGGTGGTTCTCCAGCCACCGCTGTCCCTTCGGGATCAAGAAATTCTTTTTGAAACTTTTTGAATGATTAGGAAAAGATCCACATGGTTCATAAATTACTTGGCCAACTCTCCCATCACCCCACCTCCCACCCCCAAAGATTCCCTTGGAGAACCAGTCAGCAACCTGTCTGTCACTCACCAAAATACATGGAAGACAGAATCTTTCCTGTTGAGTGTAGGTGTCTTCAATAGGAGGAGTAACTTTCTGGATAATTTTATAGGTTCCTATTGAATAGATTACAGTCAAAATGTTTTTGCAGGTTTCTGGCGAGAGAGACCACGCTGCCCTTTGAACTGTATAGTGCTAAAGTGCAGAGATAAGTTTAAAATGAAAAGTTTGCCATGAAACTGCTCATAAAGATGAAATATCAGATGTGTAAAGTGGAAACATCATTCTTTACCATGTATTTAGTTGACTTTTCCCTTGCTGGGACAGTAATTTTTACCTACTCTAGGTGTTTGACCAGGGCAGATGTGGCTGAAGAGATGGCTCAACAGTTAAAAGCACTTACCACTCTTGCAGAGGACCTGAGTTCAGTTCCCCACACTCAATGGTAGCTGGCAACCGCCTCTAACTCTAGATCCCAAGTTTCAAGGGACCCATCACTCTCTTCTGACCTTAGTGGGTATAACCTCTACCCACACATACAAACGTGGTCCACATGCAAACGTGTAGGCAGAATAGTTACATACAGAAAATAGGATTAAAAAAACCTTTTAAAATAATGAGCAGAGTAAGTAAGAGGAGTAAGAGTTGTGCTTGTTTTAAACTATTTATTTGTTTATAGTACAGGATAAAACCCAAGGTTTTGCAAGCACTCATGTTTAGACAATGAGCTGCTTCCTCTGCCAAAGTTTCAATTATGCACTAAAATGTTGCGACTGTCTCCATTCTCTCCCCCCAGCAATGCACGGCTGTTTGGAAGCAGTCCAGGTGCTTCTTGAAAGGTAAGCACAAAACGGTAAGTTGGTGGAAAGTATTTCTTAGTTATAACAAGGAGCTAGTCTTCCTTTTATGTAGAGAGCTCAGAGCCCGCAAGCAACAAGGCCTGCGTACCAATGAGCGTTACAAGGAATTCAGTGTCCCCCATAGGAGTGTGTGGTAGGAGGACCCAGTATATATTAATAAAGACTCTAAAAGAGTAAATGTCTCTGCACCAGCCAAGCCAAGGCTGTTCACCTGAGGATAACGGCTGCAGATGAGGGGCAAGGGAGCTTTGTGCATGAAGACTGGAGGTAGTTCACAGTATGCGGAAGTCTAAGCATTAAAGAGAATACAGTAGCTGTAGACTGTTGTGAAGTTCGCGTTTTATTCTGAGCATGTGAAGTACCATTGAGGAGTTGAGTTGGTTGTTTGGTTTTGAGAAGGATCTTGCTATGTAGTCCTGGCTGCAGGAACTACAGAACTCAAAATGTAGACCAGGCTGGCCTCAGACATACAGAACGCTTATCTGCTTCTGCCTTCCCAATTCTGATATTAAAGGTATGCACCACCATGCCCAACCTTGTGGAAAGGGTGGGATTTTCTTTTTTTGTTTGTTTGTTTGTTTGTTTGTTTTTTAGATTTATTTATTTTCATTTTCTGTTTATGAATGTTTTGCTTGCATGCATGCCTGGTGCCTGTGGAGGCCAGAGATGATGTCAGAGGGACTCAAACCCCAGTCCTCTGAAAGAGCAACAGTATTATCACTGCTGAGTTATCTCTCTGGCCCCTTGTTGAAGGGTTTTTAAGGCAAGGGCCGTAAGAAACCAGCAATTTTCAAAGCTCACCTGGTTGTAAAACATAACTGAACCTGGGATGAGAACAGGTTTCTGTGGGACCGTCTCTTAGGTCGATGAAGTGAAGTAGAGAAATGACGGTGGCTGGATTGAAGGGCTGAGGGTGAACAGTGTGCTGGTTTGAATAAGAATGGCCCCATGTATTTGAATGCTTAGTCACCGGGAGTAGCACTATTTGAAAAGATTAGAAGGATTAAGATCAGTGGCCTTGTTAGAGGAAGTGTCACTGGGGGTGGGATTCGAGGTTCTGAAAGCCCATGCCAGGCCAAGAGGCTCTCTTGTCTGTGGATCAGGATGTAACTCTCCAGGGCCTGCCTGTATGCCACCATGCTCCCTACCATGACGACACTGGATTAAGCCTCTGAAACTGTAAGTAAGCTCCAAACTAAATGCTTTATTTCATAAAGAGTTACCTTTATAGCAAAAGAGCAGAGACTAAGGCCAGAAACAAGAGGTGGCTTGAGGGTATCTTTTAGAAGTCGAATCAATAGCAAAAGCTAAAGTAATTTGATAGAGGGACCTGAGAGGGCCTCAGGACGTGGCTCAGTGGTACAGGTAGCATGCTTGCCTAGCATATTTAAGGCCTTGGCTTCCATCCCTGGAACCATAGAAAGTAAATGAAGGAGGGGCAAGGGAACAAGAGTGACTTTTACAGTGTGGTTCATGTGCTACTTGCTGAGACACTGAGAGAGGAGCAGGGTTGAGGGAAGCATAAACATTTCACCTTGGGACAAGCAGAGTAGTTTTATCTCTGTGGGAGGAAGACGATGGCTAAATAGTTCCTTGGAACCCTGGAATTAAAAAAGCTACATGCAGTGGTCCACATCTGTAATTCCAGCCCTCCAGAGACTGAGGCAAGAAAAGCATGAGTTCCAGGCCAGGCTGGACGGCACAGCAGGATGACTCTGATTGCTTGGGAGGGGTGGGGGCATGACAGGGTGATGCTAAGAAGAACTTCAGGAGGCAGTAGACCTGTGCCTAAGTGTGAAAGCAGAGAGGGAGAGGAGGAGACATGTTAATAGTCTGGCTTCAGAGTTACGTTATGTAATTGGAAAAGAGACTTAGGTTAGGGTGACTATAGAAGCACCAAGCTGAGAAGCTGATGAAAGGAGGGCTCTTACAGACATGGTAGAGGTTGAAGAAGAAGGTCCCTAAGTCCCGGAGCTCGGTTCAGAGGCTGTCACAGATCATCCGTGAGGCACACAATCTGCCCATAGACCATCATGTCACCTGTCTTGGGTTTGAAGTGGTGACTGTTTACAGCTCTGTCGTTTTTGGATTTGGCTATAGGTGTCACTATGAACCAGACTGTCGAGACAACTGTGGTGTCACGCCCTTCATGGATGCAATTCAGTGTGGCCATGTTAGTATAGCCAAGCTGCTCCTTGAACAGCATAAGGTATAAGGTACTTTTGACTATTGCTTTATTTCTTCTTTAGAAATTTTAGATCTGGAGATAAACAATACATCATTATTCAGCTGCTGGCTTCAAATTCTGGCTCCTCTGAGTTTCCCTAGTGAGAGGACCTTTGGCCTTTGTAGGCAACCTTGTGTTAGGTTCCCATCTCTAAAATGATAACAAAATGTGCTTTCTTCAGAAGGCTCCTACAAAGGATAAATGATGCTGGGGATGGGGCTCAAAATAAAGTGCTAGCATAGCATAGCATAGCATGCTTAGGATCCTGGACATGATCCAGGGAGGATCCATTAATCCAGCATGCAGAATGCAGTTAGCAAACTAAGGATTGAGTAAGTGATGTCATTTAATAGTAATAGCAACAAAGAATCCTGACAGAGCTGAAGGTGCCGTAGCCAGAGCCTTGACTTGATCACATTTCCCTTGAAGTCCTTTGAGAACCAGACAGAAATGAATGTGCTCCACTATGGAAAAACGATGGGACCAGATTCCTCTGCCAAAGCTCCTCTTTCCTGCCTACCAGGCTTGCTCTTCAGCTGCAGATAGCATGGGGGCCCAGGCTCTACACCGCGCAGCAGTCACTGGGCAGGATGAAGCCATACGGTTCCTGGTATGCGGTCTTGGCATCGATGTAGATGTAAGAGCAAAGTCAAGCCAGCTCACAGCACTTCACTATGCAGCAAAGGTCAGTTGCTTTTTGTCTCAGCACTCCTTTAGGCATGCTTTGCTCCAGTGACTGACAGCTCTGGAGTTCTGGCATCTTTGACTCCATGTGTATTCTATATTCCTGAAATGCCTGTGATTCTCAGTCTTTTATCTCTTTAAACAGAAGCCTGACATTTTTTTATTTTTAAAAAATGGAGAGAGAGGGCCTGGGGAAATGACTCAGAGGTTAAGAGGCTCATAACCATCTATAATGAAATATGGTGTCCTCTTCTGGTGTATTGGCATACATGCATGGATAATACTATATACTAGACAAATAAATCTTTTCTTTAAAGTGGAGGGAGAACTGTTTGTTTGTTTGTTTGTTTCCAAGACAGGGTTTCTCTGTGTAGCCCTGGCTGTCCTGGAACTCACTCTGTAGACCAGGCTGATCTTGAACTCAGAGGTCCTGCCTGCCTCTGCATCGCAAGGGAACTCTTCAATTTAATACTTGGGCTTTATGTACCCTTTCCACTCTTTATTTCCAGGAATAATGTTATTTAAAGCCATAAAGACATTGTCTCTAAGTGTTGGAGAGCAAATTGTGAAATTCCACTTTAGTATAGTCGTGCTGAAACTTTTCTATTAAAAATAAGTAAGTAGGGTTGGAGAGATAGCCCAGTGCTCATATGCACTTGCTGCTCTTGCAGAGTTCCAACACCCACATCAGGCAACTCACAACTATCTATAACTCCAGCTCCAGAGGATCTGTGGTGTCACACCCTTCATGGATACACTTCAGTTCAGCCACGTTTGCATAGCGTAAGCTCTTCCTTGGAAAACATGAGGTATAAAGTAGTTTTGCTTATTCCTTTATTTCTTTAGACATTTTAGATCTTCTGGCCTCAATAAGCACCTGTATTACTGTGTTCACACCTCTCTCTCTCTCTCTCTCTCTCTCTCACACACACACACACACACACACACACATGCGCACGCGCGTGTGCGCGTGCACAAGTAAAATATCTTGCTAAAAATTAACAAATGAGCGAGGATTCATCATATGAAATTTGTAGGTCTTGCTTGTATTAAATTCAGAAGTTAAAATCTCTTTAACTGACACAAAGGAATTGCTTCTTTTAGAATGTATAAAACATTAAGGATGTGCATAAATATTTCCCTAGAGAAAAACTGTTCTAGGTGCCTCGCTTGTTATACCCTGCTGAGGAACCACATGCCTTTATTTGGCCTTTATTTAGAAGCAAAGGCACATATTTTCTGACCAACAACTCCTGAATTCAAGGGGTAGCTACCTGAATGGCCTGAGTCCCGTCCACAGACACAGGAAGAGAAGCTATTTCCTCTGCAGAAAGGTTGAACCTGCAGTCTTGACTTTAGCCCCCCACTGACTGGCTAGACAGTGTGTATAAATTATTGTATGGATGATGGTGGCTATGATAGGGATCGCTCTTCTGAGAGCCTCAGTCTTTCAACCCCTCTCTGCCTTAACAATATTAACAAAAGTTCTTATGATTAGGAAATTTCAGAATTGTGACTTCCATATAAACCACAATGTTTCATACTGCTGACCTTGGTGGAAATCTAATCGTATTATCCACCCTGATAGCTGAACGTTACCATTGTTGAACAATTCATGTTAGAATCACGAGTGATATAAACCTTCCTTAAAACAGGGAGACGCAGCGTTTGCAGTTGGCTATATCAGAATGAGTTTCTGGAGCACAGTAGAAGTTGTTTTTAAAGGTTTGGTTTTTGTCCTCATCACAGTGGTAATGAGTTTATTTCAACAGGAAGGACAGACGAATACAGTTCAAACTCTGTTGTCCTTGGGTGCCGACATCAACTCTACAGATGAAAGAAATCGCTCAGGTAGGAAATACAAATGATTCACAGACTTTTTAGCTCAAAGCATTGATATGGGCTACACACCTCATGTGCACACAGTCCTACATTCAGTCCCTAGCCCTGAAAATAATGTCTCTTCCTTTTCATTTGTAAAAGCTGTTGGCGCAATTGGTACTGACATCATGACTTTTGGTTTTGCTTTTTTGATGAAGATTTTACAGATAGATAGATAGATAGATAGATAGATGGATGGATGGATGGATGGATGAAGATTTTACAGATAGATAGATAGATAGATAGATGGATGGATGGATGGATGGATGGATGGATAGATGGATGGATGGATGGATGGATGGATGGATGGATAGATAGATAGATAGATAGATAGATAGATAGATGGATGGATGGATAGATAGATGGATAGACAGACAGATAGATAGATAGATAGATAGATAGATAGATGGATAGATGATAGATAGATAGATAGATAGATAGATAGACAGATAGATAGATAGACAGATAGATACCTTGTATTGGTGTTTTGCCTGCATGTATAGAAGTGCATCCTGTGCCTGTCCCTGTGGAGGCCAGAAGAGGGTGCTGAGTCACTTTGAACTAATTGTAGAATGTTGTAAATTACCATGTGGAGCCAAGCAATGATGGCACATGCCTTTAGTCCCAGCACTTAGGAAACAGGGGCAGTTGGATCTCTCTGAGTTTGAGGTCAGCCTGGTCAACAGAGTGAGTTCCAGGACAGCCAGGGCTACGCAGAGAAACCCTGTCTTGAAAAAATAAAAAACAAACAAACAAAAACAACAAAAGTAAATTACCATGTGGCTGCCGGAAATTGGATCCCTGGGTCCTCTAGAAGAGCAGCCAGTGCTCTTAACTGTTGAACCCTCTCTCCCTTATTCTTTGTTTTTGAGACAAGATCTCAGAAAAATTATGTAGATCTGGCTAGCCTCAATGCCAGGATTAAAGGTGTAGGCTACCACAACTGTCTGACATCATGACTATGGTGATGAACACTAACCACCAACCTGTGACTGTGGTTGTTTGGTTTCTGTGGATTTTTTTCCCCAGATTCATTTATTTATTCTTATGTGTATGTGTTTTTGTGAATGAGTGCCACATATGTGCAGATGCCCCAGTGGCCAGAAGAAGGCATCAGATCTGTTAGAACTGGAGGTGCTAGGAACTGAACTCTGGTCCTCCGTAAGGGTAAGAAGTGCTCTTCACTGCTGAGACATCTCTCCGACGACTGCTATTTGAAGCCATAACAATATATGTGAGGTGAAAGCATTTTCTATCTCATCTATGAGGGCTTTATATAGATTTAGGGTTCAGAGATAGAGTCTGACTGCTTTTCTCTCTGTGTGTATTGGGGACCGAGCCCAGGCCTAGGTAGACATGATCTAGCATTGAACTGCACCCCCGTTGCTGTGCAGAGCTGATCCTCTATACTTGACTTTAGAAGAAATCATTCAATTACTATGATTCTTTGAGCCAAGTGCCATCTCTTAGGGTTCAGTGGGCTCAGGCTTCAAAGACTCACAAACGACCCAATCTCACTTGCAGGTCATACAGGAGAGCTGCTGCTAGTTAGAACAGGCATTGGGACTGACTCCTCGAGACCAGGCAGCCTTTGGACTCTTAGCACACCTGGACCTTTTAGTGTTAATTTCTGCACATAGAGTAGAAAGATGGGTCAACAGATTTTTGTCACTACATCCTAATTCATGATAATTCAGTAGAATATTAAGGAATTTTTCTGTGCCATTAAAACCGTGATTAAATATCACATAAGAGTGAATGAACCTAGGTAACCCAATCACAGAAGAAGTCGTTAGATATGCACTCCCTGATAAGTGAGTCGTTAGATATGCACTCCCTGATAAGTGAGTCATTAGATATGCACTCACTGATAAGTGGATATTAACCCAGAAACATAGAACACCCAAGATACAATGTGCAAAACACAAGAAAATCAAGAAGAGGGAAGACCAGTGGGTGGATACTTCATTCCTCCTAAGAATAGAGAACAAAATACCAATGAAAGGAGTTACAGAGACAAAGTTTGGAGCTAAGAAGAAAGGATGGACCATCCAGAGACTACCCTACCTATGGGTATCCATCCCATAATCAGCCACCAAACCCAGACACTATTGCATATGCCAGAAAGATTTTGCTGAAGGGACCCTGTTATAGCTGTCTCTTTTGAGGCTATGCCAGTGCCTGGCAAATACAGAAGTGGATGCTCACAGTCATCTATAAGATAGAACATAGGGCCCCCAATGGAGAAGCTAGAGAAAGCACCCAAGGAGTTGAAGGAGTCTGCAACTCTATAGGTGGAACAACAATATGAATTAACTAGTACCCCCAGAGCTCGTGTCTCTAGCTGCATATGTAGCAGAAGATGGCCTAGTCGGCCATCACTGGGAAGAGAGGCCCCTTGGTCTTGCAAACTTAATATGCCCCAGTACAGGGGAACGCCAGGGCCAAGAAGCGGAGGGAGTGGGGGCAGGAAGGGTATAGGGAACTTTGGAGATAGCATTTGAAATGTATATAAAGAAAATACCTAATAAAAATAAATAAATTAAAAAAAAAAAGAAAAAGAAAAAGAAAAATTAAAAAGGGTGAACCTAGGGAGAAACAGTCTCCTCGTGCTCACCACTAACTAGAAAAGCTTCTTACATCTTCTGATTTATTTTTTTCTGAAAAATTTTTTAAAGAATTATTTGTTTATTTTATGTATGTGTGTACATTGTAGCTGTCTTCAGACACACCAGAAGAGAGCATCGGATCCCATTAGAGATGGTTGTGAGCCACCATGTGGTTGCTGGGAATTGAACTCTGGACCTCTGAAAGAGCAGTCAGTGCTCTTAACCTCTGAGCCATCTCTCTGCCCTGATTTATTTATTTATTTATTTTTGATAGTTTTTTTTTCTTTTTCTTTCTTCCTTTTTGGTTTTTGTTTGTTTGTTTGTTTGGTTTTTTTTGAGATAGATTTTCTGTATGTAGCTCTGGCTGTCCTGGAACTCACTACATAAAACAGGTAGACACCTCGAGCTCACAGAAATCTGCCTCTCATTTGCTGGAATTAAAGGTGCGTCCCACCGATCCTGGCAGGTTTGTTTTCTTTAGAAACAATTGTAACCCAGTCAGTTTAAAATTGCCCTCCAACATAGGCCACCATGGGTGGGTACGAAAGTGTAAAATGTGTGCAACTGGGGAGAGAGCACATGCAGCCAAGCCTGGTGGCCTGCACCAGGAAGAGAGGCGGCTCCTGTATGTTGTCCCCTGACTCCTCACGCCACAGGCACTGCGGCAAGTGCACATACACATGTATTCACGTCCAGAGTGCAGAAACGTAAGCTCAGTAGAACCGAATAATCCACTATTTGTTCCTGAGTGCAGTCCATGTTCTCAGCAGATTCCCCCATGTCTCCCTTTAGTCCTGCATCTGGCCTGCGCAGGTCAGCATGTGGCTTGCACCAGGCTCCTCCTACAGTCGGGACTGAAGGATTCCGAAGACCTCACAGGCACCTTGGCCCAGCAGCTCACGAGAAGCGTAGATATCCTTCAGGACTTTGACCATGACGTGAAATCGTAGGATGCTTGAAGAAGGAGGCGATGGAGTTCAAGGCCGTTCATATTCTGCTCCTTCTGTTGCTGAGAGACAGGGTATCGAGTTCCTTCTCGGCCAGCGTTTTCATCTCCTCCTGCTGCCTTTCCTTCTGCATGCTCTTCGGTCGAATGACCAGGAGTCTGGATTCCTGGCATGTTGTGTGATCTTGAACGTAGCCATTTGTTTTTTCATTTTTAAACTGTAATGAGGGTTAAACTGAGAACTTTCACACACTCAGCAAGTGCTATGCCACTGAAGCACATCACCAGCCCCGGATCTTGGCTTTTCTACGCTGCAAGGAGAATCAGGTTAAACATAGAGGTTTGTGTATCCTTAGGGAGTGAATGTAATATATGTGTCTTTAAATATATAAAAATCTAATAAAACAATATAAACTGATGTTTATTCAAGCTCTAAAACATAGTTGGCCTATTCAATTTTTTCCTTTGTAGCTTTCATGTGGCCCTTTGGTTTCATTGCCAGGAAGGGCGTGTTTTTGCCGTTTTTATCAAAGTTTATAAAGACACTTGATGGACAGACACTGTTTTATATATGTGAATGGATAGTTTGCCTGCATGTATGTTTGTGTGTCACATGCATGCTTAGTGCCTTTGAAGGCCAGAGGGGGCAGCAGATTCCCTGGAACTGGAGTTACAGTTGTGTGAGCCTCCGTGTGGATGCTGGGAATCCAACCCCAGGTCCTCTGAGGGAACAGTCAATGTGCTGCACCACAGAGCTGAGCCATCTCTCCAGCCCCAGGGAGAAGATTTTAAATGTGAAGGAGTTTTTGTCTGTTTCAGTAGACAAGTTCAGTCATGAGCAGGATTTGACCCTCACTAGTTTAATACTATTACCCACCTCCCTCACTCCATATTGTGCTTGCCCTGTCAAATAGCAAAGACCTCCAGCTTCTCTTAATTAGTCTCCTATGGAGTTTATAAACCCCTGTTCCTAACCACCGGGTAAATGTTACTGTAGAAACACGATCCTATCTAATAATCTTTCTCATACACTGTACATCTATACTCATCTCAGACGGGATTACCGCTCTCCCTCGCGTCAGAGATCGCCCTGTCCCCGTGCCTTATGGGTCTGAGACTGATACTGGTGTGTGGTACTTAATGTATGCATGTTGGGGCTTAAGGTCATCCTTACACACACAGGCATTCTCTCCATTCCTGTTCATATTCTCTCTCTCCCTTCCCCTCCCCCTCCTCCCCTCCCCAGCACAAGCCTCTTTCTGTGCCTGGTGCTAGCCTCAGATTTGCAAAACTTCCAAGCTCTGAGCACTGAGCTTTGAGGCCTGACTTGTAATGCCTGCTATCTCTTTCTTGTTTGCAATTCTTCACTCATAATTAATTCCCCTGTGTCCCTTTGCTTCTGCCCTTCCCAGTACTAGACTCTGTAAGCATTGACTACCACAGGCCACTGCTTAAATTACTCAGCAGCCAGAGACGGTAGTGGTTATCACAGCATTAATTGTAGCAGAGAAAGTAATAATGATAGATGATGACAATACACTGTGGGTGTAATACTAGATCAGAAATACTAATAGCAGTCCATGTGGTAATAAGTATTTCCCCCTAATTATGGTTACTTTCTTCATTTCCTTTGGGTCTCTCAATAGGTCACTCTCCCAGGACATCCTGCCTGAAATGCTCCTTACCCCTTTTTGCAGCATTTGCTCCCACCGTCTTCAGTGCTCACATAACCTAGAGTCACCTGAAAGGGGAAGCTTAATGATTCGCACTAAGTTGGCATTAAGTTCCCATTGGGTTAGCAGTCCGTGTGTCTGTGAGGGATTGTCTTAAAATTAAGTTAATTGATATGGGAAGACCCAGCCCAGTGTGGGCAGCGTCATTCCCTGCACAGTATGTCCTGAACCGTATAAGAGGGGAGAGATTGAGCTGAGCATCAGCGAGCAGACAAGTGGGCACGATACATTCATTTCTCTCTGCTTTTAACTCCAGGTGTGTCTTTGAGATCCCTTCCTGGACTGCTGCACAGTTAGGGAGTGAAATAAGCCTTTCTCTCCTGAGTTGCTTTTTTTTTTCAGAGTATTTTATCAGAGCAACAAAAATAGAACTAGACCCCCTCCCACTTGTTTTTTTCTTCTTGGTATTTACCACTAGCAAATATTCCATATAAACTGCAAGTAACTTTTTTATTATCTCTGTCTTCCATTGATATTTAACCTGCTTGGGTCAGGACTGAGGCCTAGAACAGTCTTGGTACAGAGTAAGTATATTGTAGTGTGGTTAGTGAATACATTAGAGATTTATATTTATTGAGTGCTTAATGTATGACAACTGGTGTGCTGAACACCTTACCCATGTTTGTTCATGTTGTTCTCTGGCTTTTACGCTTTGTAGATAGTTATTATTCCATCTCAAGCAGCCTTTTTCACACACACTCCCTTGAGAAGAGTCAACATTTCGAACCTCAGCTCACAGGCCCCATCTTGCTACGCTGCAGTCTGGCTTTGGCTTTACTGCTGATCCCCTGTGCAGACCACTCCCTGTGAAGTACCCGAGAACTTACTTCTTTTCTTTTCTTTTTTCTTTTTTCTTTTTCTTTTCTTTTTTTTTTTTTTTTCCGAGTGAGGGTTTCTCTGTGTAGCTCTGGCTGTCCTGGAACTCACTCTGTAGACCAGGCTGGCCTCGAACTCAGAAATCCGCCTGCCTCTGCCTCCCGAGTGCTGGGATTAAAGGTGTGTGCCACCACTGCCTGGCCCCAGGGACTTTCTAATTGTCTAGATAGGGTCTCACTATGTAGCCCTGGCTGTCCTGGAACCCACTATGTAGAAGACTGGCCCCAACTCACAGAGCCTCCTACTCCTGCCTCCTGGGTGCTGGGATTAAAGGCATGACAGGTTAAGAAAGGCTTCTTAACTCTGGGCTTATTAATGTCTTAGTCCCTTCTGCTTTCTGGACTTTGTACCAGAGATAACTCACTCCAGGTTTGTTCTTTTGCTTCTTTTTGATCTTCTCCCCTCACAGCCCTCCCCACCCCATTTTTTTCAAAGATAGGATCTCAGTGGGCATCCTGAGCTGGACTTTAGTGTGTGGTCCTCCTGCTTTGGCCCTCTTGAGTGCTGGGATCGAAGGCATGATCGTACATGCCTTCTGAGTTTCCTTTTCTTATTCTGTGTCCCTTGCACACTTCTCTCTTGGGGTCTGCCCCTTGAATACTGGTACACTCAGCTTCATGCCCAGCTTCTCCTCTTTGTTCTGCACTTGCTACTGAAGTAATCTCATTCGGTTTTCTGGTTTTGCCTCCCTACACGTATATGGCAGCCACCACTCTCTCCAAGCTTGTCTTCATCTGCCTGCTGAACATTTATTTTGGCATGGCTGTATGAGGCTGACATACCACTTCTTCAGACTCTGTTCCCCCCATCTTGTACTTGCTGCCTAGTTGAGGGCTCCTCAGATCACCAGGTCAATCAGGTTGGAAGCCTAGGGTCACCTGAAACGCAGTCATCTTGACTGAGCATGCAGGATCACTCCTCTCCAGGAAGCCCTGGCCTGTTCCAGCTGTTGGATAGCTGCCTGCCTTCTCTCAGGCTCTCGTACATCCTCACCTCAGACTCTCATTGCAGCAACCCTGTAACTATTCCTGCCTCTACCTGTGTTCTTAAGTCCACCTTCTGTGTAGCTGCTCTTGCTAATTCACATTGATTGCCAATGGTAGCTGACTGCCTGTCCTCCCAGAAAATAAACGAAAGACTTTATTAAGAGGTTCCTTCTTGCAAGATGTGTTCATCACTATTGATTGTCACCTTGCCAGGACCTAGAATTACCTGAGACACATCTCTGGGCACATGTGTGAGGGGATTTTATTTTAGATTCAGTTAATTGAGGTGGAAGACCCACAACTGCAGTTGAATTTTAGAAGAACATTATACCTGGCATTTATTCTGGAGTGATAGCTACTTAGGCCTTGAGGTCATCTCTTAGGAATAATTGGTTGTATCTGAAATCTATGGGATTGCTCTTTCTTGGGAATTTTAGAACCTTAGCATAATCTCAGTCATAAGACATTCCTGGCAAATCCGGAATTCTTATAGTAACTGTGTTTGCTTAGGTAAAGACTCCCCAAGACAACTTCTCTATCTGATAAGAGATTTTGGTATTCAGGAACTGACTTAGAAAGGTTGCCTTTATTGTAACAATCAATAAAAAGCACTTCTGTGAAGCTGCTAGGTGGTCAGTCCATCAGAGCTGTTCCACTGCCTGCTAGGAAGCCTTAATACACCCCACAGTGTCTGCCTCTGTCTTTGATCGACCTGGGCAGCAGCATTCCTTAGGTTGAAGGAGAAAGCGAGAGATGGAGTGAGGGACAGCATTCATCTTCTGTGTCCTGCCTGGGGATGCGGGTGACAGATTGTCTCCAGTTCCTGCTGCCTTGCTTTTCCTGCCATGACGGTCTGTACCCTGGGGTATTTCATTAGAACAAGAAAAGGAGCTACTACACTGATGACACAAGGCCCTACTACAGATCTGAGGCTACCCTAATTTGCTGAATAGCCCAGGCTGGCCTCAGATTGCTGATCCTCCTGCTTCACCCTCTTGAGTGCTGGGATTGCCACTTTGCCTGGCTCACTGGGGCTTCTGGCCCTTCCCCTAAGACCTGCTTCCACATGGCTATCTGTTCATCTGGATAGCATGCTTTCTCCATGTTAGGCACATCTTCAGCTCAGTCAGGACAGAAGTTGCCTGGGATAGAAATGGATAAAAACTACAATCAACTGAAAACAGATCTAATACATTGCTTCCCATGCAAAAGGAGATCTATGAGGCAATGTTTACAAAACAAAAGGAAAATCAACGGCGAGATTGGAAAGGAATACAACTCTGGCTTAAGAAATGAGAGAAGCTTGCAATGAGAGAGGGGCCTGGGGCCTAAAGAAAGCCACCACTGGACAAAATTTATGCTGGAACGTTGCTGCAGTTTACCAGAAGGTGGCAGACCAGGAAAAAAATGTCCCTTTTATTCTCACAAATGTCAAGGTAAAGGAGGAAACCAAAATCACCAGTAATTCCACTGCTCAGTTATAGCTAGTCTTTTTTTGTTTTGTTTTTGCTTTTGTTTTTTCGAGACAGGGTTTCTCTGTATAGCTCTGGCTGTCCTGGAACTCACTCTGGAGACCAAGCTGGCCTTGAACTCAGAAATCCACCTGCCTCTGCCTCCCAAGTGCTGGGATTAAAGGCATGCACCACGACTGCCCAGCTAGTCTTTTCTTAAAATAAGTATTTTATTAATGTTTTTGTGTGTTTGAAGTGTGTGTATACAGGCACTCGTGACTGGAGGTTATACAACAACTTTGAGGAACCACGTTTTCCCCTTTGGTGGTGGGATGCAGGGAATCTGTCTCAGATCCTCAGGCGCACATAGAGTGTAGTTGGCTATCCTGTTCCTGTAAGAAATACCATGAGCAAAGCAACCTGGAGAGGACGGTTCATCTTATACTTCACACCTTTCCCTCCTTGAGGGAAAGCAACGACAGAGCTCAGGGCAGAAGCTTGATGGAAAAACTGCAGAGGTTCGCTGCTTACTCCCCGATTCATGTTCAGCTACAGCCCTGGCCCACGTGCCTCAGTATCACCCACAGTGGGCTGGGCCCCCTCTCCCCCATCAATGAGCAATCAGTAAAATGCTCCCACAGATACGGTCACAGGTCCATCTACCCTAGGCAGATCTTCACTTGAGGTTCCCCTTTCCCAGGTGACAGTCGGTTTGTATGAAGTTGACAACTGCAGCTAACTATGACACGCCAAGTGCTTATACCCACTGGACCATCTCAATGGCACAGTATTCCACTCTTATTCCACCCAACCTATCATCAAAATAAGTGTGGTTGAGACAGTGCAGTCTATGCAATTTGCCCTAACTTTATACTGAGAACTTTGTGCACTTGGCTTTTAAATCTGTCAAGTACTTCATTTATCACGGTACTGTCTGCATTAATTATATTTTATAGAAAGGTTTGTTTGTCTGCTTGCTGTATTAAGGATCAAACTCAAGGCCTTGTGCATATCAGACAACCACTCTATCACTGAGATACATCCCAGGTATTGGTAAAGACTTGATAATCTATAAACTTTATCCAATTCCACCAAAGGAATGAGGTAAAGACAGGGGTGGGGGGTGGAAAGAAACTATTTGATTTGATCATCTGCAGGTTAAGGACTGAAAAACCACAGAGGGTTTCTTGAGCAAGCCTGTATTTCTTTGGATGTTGTGAGTGATAAGGAAAAGAAACAAAAACTGGGCTAGTGAGATGGTGCAGTGGACGCTCTTCCAGAGGATCCAATTCTAAGCATCCAAAGCTGGTTCACGACCAACCATCAGCAACTCCAGTTCCAACAAATCTGATTTCCTCTTCTGGCACCAGGCACACATGTGGTGCACAGACTTATATGCAGGCAAAGCATTCATACGTATTAAATAAAAATAAAATTTAAATCCTTTAAAGCTGGGATAGGGATGTAGGTTATTAAGAGTATTTACCTATCACACACAATATCTTGGGGTTGATCTTCAGCACACTGCAAATAAAAAATGAAACGGTTGAATTAGACACAAGACAAGCACAGCAAGTCTCTAAACAGAGGGACACAAAACAGTGAGAGAATCAGGCTCACTGATGGGAGCAAGGACCTTCACTGGGTCCTGAGAAACAAGAGTCAGCAGCCACGGGGAGGCTCAGTGTCAAACATGGTAGATGCATTTTCTGATTAGAGTCACTGACAAAGAAAGGAAGGCCTGGGGAAGATGAGAAAGCTTAGCAGAATATGTAGCCACAGCTTATTGATATGTCAGTGTCGTAGGAGATGGGGAGGTGTATAGGGGTAGGGTTGAAGGGCAACTTGTGATGTTTATATATAATACCAACTAGTATGAATTCCCGTCTTTATCCTTTTAAAAGTTGCTTTCAGTTAGGCTTTCTTAACTCAGAGGTCAAAATCAAAAATGTCAGAGGTCAAAATCTAGTTATAAAGGTGAGGCTTCTACAGCAAAGAAAACAAGGCCTTTGATCTTAGCTGGGATAGCAATGGGGCAGAGGGGGTTGGGTAAATAGGCAATTCCAGACTCCTAACTCCTTACACCAGTCCTGATGTTCCTAGGCATCCCCGAGAAAGCAGTAGGGAATAATTACACTTATTGGTTCCTCAGCTTAAGCCTTTCTGGGCTTTCTCGCCTCAACACATCCCGACATCAGCAGCAATGCTTGCTGAGAGCTGACCTTCCCTCTGCCGTCTTAAAGGCCCAGAACATCCTGAGACATTTGAGACAAGGTTTTAAACACTAGCAGTGGTCATTCTGCTTAAACAGCATGTTTACTGTTGGGGAGAGTTTTCATTAAGAGTTTCACAGCTTGGTTACCAGATTTAACCCAAGTTACTGGATTCAAACCCCAGCTCCTTCACGTGTTAATAGTGTTGCCCTGAAAAATGTACTCCATGTTCCTAAGCCTCGGCTTCCTTATCTCAAGAATAAAACTGCAGTAAGAGGTCTCTTTAGCACACGCCCGCTGTCAGCGCCTAAGCCAGCCTGGACCACATAACACAAGCCCACAAACTACATGCATAGATATAGCACTGCCTGTCCTAAGGACCAAACGGGATCATTAGTGTTCAGTTAGTCAGCCAGCGTACTGGGCACTTTACTTATTTACTGGGGTGGAATCTTCTGCCTCTACTTCCCAAGTGCTAGGATTAAAGGTATGGAGTGCCACTCCTAGCTGTTGTGAACAATTTATTGTGTGCCAGACATGTTCAGCACCACACAACCTAAATGAGCATTTCTGGTTGGTGTTTTATTTTTTGTTTTTTTTTTCTTGCACTGCTAGAGATAAAACCCAGGGCCTCAAACATTGCAAACACTCTACCAGTGACTATGCCTCCCTCCCTGTCTCTGTGGCTGCAACAATGGTGTTTATGGTGTGTATGTGTGTGTGCTTGCCACCCCCTATACCTATGAACATCTTTTTCTTTTTAACATAGACTCTCTCAGAGTTGTCCAGATGGGCCTTAAACTTGGTTACCCTGCTTGCTCGGCTATCCTAACAGCTAGGAATGCAGTCCTGTGCACTAAGCCCAGCTCCCAGATGACTATTTTAGGCATTGTAGTTGGGAGAGACAGTCTGTTAACCAAAAGCATGTGAAATCTGGAATATATCAGGTGAGTCAGCATTCTCCAAAGAAAAGAAAATAGTGAAGGGGGCGGGAAGTGTCAAGGGGTAGATTTGTCTGTTAAATCCATGACAACATTCTAGACAGAGCCGGCTGTGCCTGCCTAAGTCTTGAGGAAGCTGTGGGCTTCTGTGTCAGAGGACAGACCAGGAAACCAGGGTGACAGAAATGAGTAAGGAGGCAAAGAGAGAAGACGATGAGGTCAGAGCTCGTCACAGAGGTCAGAGGTCACAGAGGTCCCTATGGACCATCTCTGGTGAGGCAGAGGAAGCCATGGGGGTTCTTAGCAGAATACTGATTAAATCTGACCTGATTTTTAGGAAGGTGGTTCTGAACATTGGGTGGAAGGCCATACAGTAACCCTTGAGAGACAGGGTAGTAATGTAGGCCATGGTGATGGGTGAAGCATCAGAAGTTCTATGCTATATCTTAAAAGCAGAAGCAGCTGGTTCTGCTGTCAGCTGAATGTGGGAAGGAAAGATAGAAGGGTTGAGATGTTGGACTTAGCCGATGACAGGGCACATTTGCCACTCCCTGCACAGGGAAGAATGGAGTACAGAGACGGGGGTTGGATATGTGTCCGGTGTGTACTGCCCGAGTGGAGGGATCAAGCAGGCAGCTAGAGAAAAGGGGAACCCAGGGATGAGCCGGGAGGAGGGGCAGTACACGGGTTCCATGGAATGATGAGGTCACCTGAGGCCACATAAAGAGAAGCATCCCCAGAACTGAGCCCTGGGTACCAGAGGACACAGGCTGGAAGGTGAGAAAACCAGCAGAGACCTAGGAGATTGAAGGGAGCCAGCAGACAACCAGGAGAAGCCAGAACCAGGCCTCTTCCTAAAGGAGTATTCAGTGAGACTGATGCTGCACGAATCAGTGTCAGGCTGAGGCCCAGTGACGGGTGAGCCCCACCCGGTGATTTTAGTGAAATGACCAAAAACAGTGATTGGAGCAGCTTCAGGAAAGAATGATAGGGCCTGGGCAGATGCTTCAGGATGGGCATCAGAGAAAGCCCTGAGTTGGTCTTGAGTGAAATGTGCAGTGTTGATGTGGGCACAGCCATGACCAGGATTCCATAGCCTCAGACCCATGGGAAAATGGCAAGACACACATACACACACACACACACACACACACACACACACACACACACACACACACACATATCCACCAGATGAGTCTCAGGGAAATGGCAAGGCCTTCCTGGCCTTCCTGGGGTGGAGGGGTGTCTAAGCATGGATGTTAACAGTGTGTGCGGATAATATGTCCACCGTAGCTTTCTCTGCCAATACGTTTCCAGTCTGAAGACTGATTCCCCATAGAAACTGTCATACTGAGATTAGTTGAACCTGTCCCCTTGATCCAGCTATGCATCATACGCCAGCCTTGCCTCCTTGTTCAGCTGCATGCAATAAATAACTCACTTCGCTGTTCAAGTCTACATAATAAGCAAGCTGCATTTCCTAGGTTTCTGTCTGACACCTCAGGCCACCAGATCCCAGTCTTTCCATCCCTGTGTCTTCATTCTCTCTCTGCCTCGGTCTGCTCCAAGTCCTTGGAGCTGTGCAGGATGGGGGAAGTTCAGGAAGTAAGAGTACTTGCTCTGAAACAAGGGGACCTGGGTTCAAATCTCCAATACCCACATACTATTCAAGCATGCCTGTTCATGCCTATGACCCTAGCACTGCAGTTGCGGGAAGATGCAGGCAGATTCCAGGAGCTTGCCTAGTTGAAACAGCAAGCTTCAGGTTCAGCGAGAGACCCTGTCTCAAAAAACAAGGTGAAGACGAAAACAGTTGTCCTCCCTCCAAGTGCCACTCACAGGCACGCACACCTGCACACATGTGCACACTGGCACACATGCGCAGTGGAAAGGTGACCTGGGGCCAATAAATGAACAAATAAAACAAAGAACAGTGTGGGCGTATTGTCTTTAATAGATGAGTTTGCATTTACAGTTTGAATGGTGAGAAAAAGATCTACGAAGGTGGAAATATGTTGAAAAAGGAAAAAAAAAAACAAAGACAATGCAACAGACTACAACATGATTCTACAAGTCATCTGGATGATCTCAGATAGGCTGAGCCAGGGGCATCTTCAGTCAGCTGAGGTTATAGGATGGTGTTGCCCCATCATACTTGACTCTGGTCCTGGGAGACTCCATTGCCTGAGACTCAACACACAAAGTAGAGACTAGGATACTTCTTCCAGACCAGGCCAACAACAAAACCTTCATCTGCCACATAGATAGATAGATAGATAGATAGATAGATAGATAGATAATTAGATAGATATATAGATAGAGACACACATGCCAAACAAAAGAAGGGACTGGAGAGATAGTTAAGGTGCCTGGTTCCCAGCAACTCCATGCTAACTTCAGTTCCAGGGGATCTAAATCCTCTTCTCACCTCCCTGGGCGCCAGACACACAGTTGGTGAACATGTGTACATGCAGGCAAAACATTCATCCATGTAAATAAATCCTAAAAACCAAACAACAGATCAAATAGATAACAGAAACATACAGAAGCTAACTAAAGTGCTGGGAATGAATCAGCACAGATTTCTTAGATAACACATTCCTTAGGAGCCATCTCTGTTTTGATTACAGTCAATGGCACCAAATACAAACATCAGTGTTAACCCTGTGGTATGCCTGGTGTTAATTTTAGTCAGTTTTGTGGAAGACTTGCCAACCAGGATGTAAATGAACATAAAAATCATAGGAACAAATTCCACTTGTGGGTCTCCTTGCCCGTGTTGGTTAATTTTCATTGTCAACTTGATTGGCTCTAGACTCATCTAAGAGATGGGTGAGACATTCTTCTGGGGTGTCTTTGAGAACTTTTCCAGGGAAGATTAACTGGGGAAATTGAAGAGCCAGCCTGAGTGTGGCTGGCACCATCACAGGGACTGGCTCAGAGTGAATAGAGAAGGAAAAGGAGAAGCCCTGCTGGAGGTTCGCATTCCTGTTTCTCCGAGGTGGGTCTGAGTATGCTGCCTGCTTCTGTGGTAACCCAGAGATGGGAACATGAGCAAAGGAGAGATCATCTACCCCTTTGCACATCTGAAATGTCCAAACAACACTTTCTACTGGCTGGAGCCATGCCGCGACGTGATCACCAGAAGAGAACTGGCCATACATAATAGGAGTCTCTGAGAACAAGCCTTTATCAGAGCTGTCTTAATTAGGATTATTTGGGTGAGATTATTTTTGCCTCCCTTTCCTCTCATCCCTCATAGCCCTTTAAAGTCTAGGAGAGCAGAAAGCAATCCATTTATTTATAGACATATAAAGAATATCAGAATCGTTCTCTGAAGACAGTACTGGGGACTGAGAAAGAAGTCATGAACCCATAAAGATGGTGTTGATCTCCACACTACTGCCACCCAGTATGCAAGTTACACTTCCTGCCTCTGTTTCCTTCTTAACAACAGAGTAACAATGGGGCTTCTATCCTCAAATTATTATAAAGATTAGCTGAGCTAACATGTGGAATGCTGGCATGTAGCAAGTGCCCAACACGTATGCCTGTTGCTCACAGTGGATCCCAGCAGCAACAGTGGAGGCTCAGTGGATAAGTTAGGTTTTCAAAGACAAAACCATTGTGGTTAACAGCAGCCCCAAATTAAGAGCACAGGTTCAACTACAGGAAGTGGCTAGGAAAACACTATTTGCACTTAGTGTCCTAATTTGCCTTTTTAAATTTCTCTTTGGGAGGATATGTCATTAGCTTCCTTTTTTCTTTCTGTCATTTGAGGGTGGGGATCAAACATGGGAACTTGTACTTTTTAAAAATGTATTTATTTTTTATTTCATGTGTATTGATGTTTTGCCTGTGTGAGGGTGTCAGATCCCTTGGAATTGGAGTTATAGATGGTTGTGAGCTGCCATGTGAGTGCTCAGAATCAAACCCCAGTCCTCTGGAAGAGCAACAGTACTCATCACTGCTGAGCTATCTCTCTAGGACCCCTGTTGAAGGGTTTTTATGCCAAGGGTTGTAAGAAATCAGCAGTTGAGCTATCTCTCCAGCCCGGAACTACTTGTTAGACAAACTCTCTGTCATTGAACTACATTGAAAAGAAAATTCTGATTTCATTTTAAAATCCATCCTAGGGTGTTAAGGCACAAAAAGAAAATGAGTGAAAAAAAGATCAGTTATTTCTTTTTAAAAATGAATGAATCTCTTAAGAGAAAAAAACATATAAATTAAAAATAGAAGAAAAAAATTTTCAAAAATGTATTATAGGGCTGGAGAAATGGCTCAGTGGTTGAGAGCACTTGCTGACATTGCAGAGGACCAGAGTTCTGTTTCCAGCGCTCACATAGGGTAGCACCTATGACCTGTCACGCCTGTCTCAGGAGATCTGATGCCCCTCTTCTGGCTGGAAACAGAACTCTGGTATCAAGGCATTCTCCCGCTGACCTCTATCCCAGCCCTTGCTTGTGGAATTTTGAAAGGTCAAATCCATAGTGGCAGAGGATAAATGTTTATTTAGGGAGCTGAGGGGAATGTGGGGAAAGGGAGGACTCTGGTCAACAAGTACAGCATAGCATAGTGCCTGCAGTTACCACCAGGAATAGATGCTTAAAACTTGGTGAATCTGCTGTTAGGTGTTATGTGTTAGCTTGCTTGGATTGCTTTGGGGGAAATACAATAAACAGAGTGGCTTTTAAACAACAAGTGCTTCCCAGTATTGGAGGCCCAGGCCCAGCCTGCTCTTAGGGCCGCTTTCTGGCTTACAAATGGGGATCCCATGAGAGGCTTCACATCCACGCTAATCCCAGTTCTCAAAGGCTCCACTCTCATGACCCAGGCAGCTCCCAAAGGCCCCAACTCTCAGTGTCCTTGGGGACAGTATATAGACATTTAAGCCAGAACAGCATAGTTATGCACATAATAAGAAGGCTATAGAAATGTTTGAAGGTGCTGGACATGTTTACCATATGGGATGATTTTGTGAATTAGCCCCAAATTCAACAAGTTGTGTACACTAAATATGTGAAGCTTCTGTAGCTCCAATACGCCAATAAAACAGTTTTGCGGGTCATCCAGTTTGTATTTGAGTCATTTAATTAGAGTTTGAAATAAACGATTCATGATTTTTTTTGTTTTGTTTTTTAAGGCAGGGTGTTTCTGTATAGCCCTGGCTGTCCCAGAACCCACTTCTGTAAACCAGGCTGGCATCCAACATAGAGATCCATTTGCCTCTGCCTCCTGAGTGCTGGGTTAAAGATGCGCATCACCACCACCTGGCTTACAATAATGATTTTTAGTGTAAAACTGTCCCAAACATTTTGCAGAAAATATGTTGTGACGTGTTTATTAAACAAATTCAAATTCGAGTAGTAATCTCTTATTTTTATTCACTGAATTTAATGACTTTTTGTGAAATGTTAACTCACATGGCAACTTAGATTCTTTTGAAAATATTTCTGTGGGGACTGGGGAGATGACTCAGTGAGTAAGAGCATCGACTGCCCTTCCAAAGGTCCTGAGTTCAAATCCCCAGTAACCACATGGTGGCTCACAACCACCTGTAATTAGACCTGATGCTCTCTTCTTGTGTGTCTGAAGACAGCTACAGTGTACTTACATATAATTAATAAATAAATATTTTTAAAAATGAAAATATTTTTGTTTGTTTGCATGTTTGTGGCATTATGTATGAGGTAGGTGTGTGCAGGTGTCCTCAGAGGCAGAGGGATAGGGCATCAGGTCTCACTGAAACTGGAATTCAAGCAGTTGCAAGCTGCCCCATGTAGATGCTGGCATCTGAACATAGCTCCTCTGGAAGAGAGACATACACTCAATCTCTGAGCCATCTCTCCAGCCCCATGAGTTCTTTTTTAATGGCAGATATAAACTTGGTTTCTTAACAAAATATGAAAAAAATTGATTGGATTTGGAGTCCATTATCTCAACAGCTGCTAGATTCCTCACGGTCAAAGTCACAGGAACTTAGACCTGCTTCTCATTGATGAAATAGTTGGTAGGGTGTTGTCTTAGTCAGGGTTTCTATTCCTGCACAAAACATCAAAAAAGAAGCAAGTTGGGGAGGAAAGGGTTTATTCAGCTTACACTTCCATGTTGCTGTTCAACACCAAAGGAAGTCAGGACAGGAACTCAAGCAGATCAGGAAGCAGGAGCTGATGCAGAGGCCATGGAGGGATGTTACTTATTGGCTTGCTTCCCCTGGCTTGCTCAGCTTGTTTTCTTATAGAATCCAAGACTACCGGCCCACGGATGGCACCACCCACAATGGGCCCTCCCACTCTCCATCACTAATTGAGAAGATGCCTTACAGCTGGATCTCATGGAGGCATTTCCTCAAGGGAGGCTCCTTTCTCTGTGATAACTTCATCTTGTGTCAAGTTAACACACAAAACCAGCCAGTACAGATGCTGAGTTGGTGGCTCTCCTGAACAGTTTGCTAAAGCAGTAAACTACAGGACACCTGTGGTGCCATCACCTCAGAATCCTTGTTCCCTACCATATAAAAGAAACAGTGTGAGAGTTCGAATGGCCCTTGTATGGGGCTAAGTCCACTCTAGCCACATGCCATTAACAACAGTAGATATGTGTTTCCACCTACATACAAGAAGGAGCTGGGAATGGCATCTCACCGTGAACCCCAGAGTTCTCTGCTGTTGAGGACAAGTGTGAAAATGTGAAATACCAGCTTCCTCAGGGATGTGCACTGCCCTGGTGAGGGAATGTGCAAGTAGCTCTTTCTCTGCATTGAGCCTGCCACTGTCTTAGTGCAGCTTCACTTTCCTCTTGGAAGCACTAAAAAAAGACAAATACTCCATATACATGTCTCTTTTGTTTCCTAAATGAATTTAAAAGACTTTTCTTTTCAAATGGCCATATGAGTAAATGTAATATCCTATATAAGAACTTTCTTAACATTGAAATGTATCAGAGCATACTTTACCATTCACCAGCAGGGATGTGGATAAAAAAAAAAGTGTCAAAGGCAGTTTGACTGCAGATTACTTCAAGATAACTCTGAAGGTCACAGTCAGATTTAATTCACCCAGGAGCAGAGGAGAGGTGCTAGAACTGCCTGGGTTTATTTGTACTTGCCCCTCACATACTTGAACCTGTCAATATGTCTACTTAAGTGAATATTGCTAGGAAAAATTATAAAAAGAGGATTGTATTAATTAGAGAGCTATGCCTATACTTAGCTGATGTCTCTTTTTTTTCTGGGTTAATTTTTTTATTAGGTATTTTTCTCATTTACATTTCCAACGCTATCCCAAAAGTCCCCCATAACCTCCCCCCCCACTCCCCTACCCACCCACTCCCACTTTTTGGCACTGGCATTCCCCTGTACTGGGGCATATAAAGTTTGCGTGTCCAATGGGCCTCTCTTTCCAGTGATGGCCAACTAGGCCATCTTTTGATACATATGCAGCTAGAGTCAAGAGCTCTGGGGTACTACTGAGTTCATAATGTTGTTTCACCTATAGGGTTGCAGATCCCTTTAGCTGCTTGGGTACTTTCTCAAGCTCCTCCATTGGGGGCCCTGTGATCCATCCAATAGCTGACTGTGAGCATCCACTTATGTGTTTGCTAGGCCCCGGCATAGTCTCACAAGAGACAGCTATATCAGGGTCCTTTCAGCAAAATCTTGCTAGTGTATGCAATGGTGTCAGCGTTTGGAGGATGATTATTGGATGGATCACTGGATATGGCAGTCTCTAGATGGTCCATTCTTTTGTCTTGGCCCAAACCTTGTCTCTGTAACTCCTTCCATGGGTGTTTTGTTCCCAATTCTAAGAAGGGGCAAAGTGTCCACACTTTGGTCTTCGTTCTTCTTGAGTTTCATGTGTTTTGCAAATTGTAACCTATATCTTGGGAATTCTAAGTTTCTGGGCTAATATTCACTTATCAGTGAGTACATATCATTTGAGTTCTTTTGTGATTGGGTTACCTCACTCAGGATAATGCCCTCCAGGTCCAACCATTTGCCTAGGAATTTCATAAATTCGTTTTTTTAATAGCTGAGTAGTACTCCATTGTGTAAATGTACCACATTTTTTTTGTATCTATTCCTCTGTTGAGGGGCATCTGGGTTCTTTCCAGCTTCTCGCTATTATAAATAAGGCTGCTATGAACATAGTGGAGCATGTGTCTTTCTTACTAGTTGGAACATCTTCTGGATATATGCGCAGAAAAGGTATTGTGGGTTCCTCCAGTTGTACTATGTCAAATTTTCTGAGGAACTGCCAGACTGATTTCCAGAGTGGTTGTACAAGCTTGCAATCCCACCAACAATGGAGGAGTGTTCCTCTTGCTACACATCCTCATCAACATCTGCTGTCACCTGAATTTTTGATCTTAGCCATTCTGACTGGTGTGAGATGGAATCTCAGGGTTGTTTTGATTTGCATTTTCCTGATGATTAAGGATGCTGAACATTTTTTCAGGTGTTTCTCTGCCATTCGGTATTCCTCAGGTGAGAATTCTTTGTTTAGCTCTGAGCCCCATTTTTTAATGGGGTTATTTGATTTTCTGGAGTCTACCTTCTTGAGTTCTTTATATATATTGGATATTAGTCCCCTATCTGATTTAGGATAGGTTAAGATACTTTCCTAATTTGTTGGTGGCCTTTTTGTCTTATTGAAGGTGTCTTTTGCCTTACAGAAGCTTTGCAGTTTCATGAGGTCCCATTTGTCAATTCTCGATCTTACAGCACAAGTCATTGCTGTTCTATTCAGGAATTTTTCCCCTGTGCCCATATCTTCGAGGCTTTTCCCCACTTTCTCCTCTATAAGTTTCAGTGTCTCTGGTTTTATGTGGAGCTCCTTGATCCACTTAGATTTGACCTTACTACAAGGAGATAGGAATGGATCAATTCTCATTCTTCTACATGATAACCACCAGGTGTGCCAGCACCATTTGTTGAAAATGCTTTTTTCCACTGGATGGTTTTAGCTCCCTTGTCGAAGATCAAGTGACCATAGGTGTGTGGGTTCATTTCTGGGTCTTCAATTCTGTTCCATTGGTCTACTTGTCTGTCGCTATACCAGTACCATGCAGTTTTTATCACAATTGCTCTATAGTAAGGCTTTAGGTCAGGCATGGTGATTCCACCATAGGCTCTTTTATGCTTGAGAAGAGTTTTTGCCATCCTAGGTTTTTTGTTATTCCAGATGAATTTGCAGATTGCTCTTTCTAATTCGTTGAAGAATTGAGTTGGAATTTTGATGGGGATTGCATTGAATCTGTAGATTGCTTTTGGCAAGATAGCCATTTTTACAATGCTGATCCTGCCAATCAATGAGCATGAGAGATCTTTCCATCTTCTGAGATCTTCTTTAATTTCTTTCTTCAGAGACTTGAAGTTCTTATCACACAGATCTTTCACTTCCTTAGTTAGAGTCATGCCAAGGTATTTTATATTATTTGTGACTATTGAGAAGGGTGTTGTTTCCCTAATTTCTTTCTTGGCCTGTTTATTCTTGGTGTAGAAAAAGGCTATGGATTTGTTTGAGTTAATGTTTTATCCAGCTACTTCACCAAAGCTGTTTATCAGGTTTAGGAGTTCTCTGGTGGAATTTTTAGGGTCACTTATATATACTATAATATCATCTACAAAATGTGAAATTTTTACTTTTTCCTTTCCAATTTGTATCCCCTTGATCTTTTGTTGTTGAATTGCTCTGGCTAATACTTCAAGTACTACGTTGAATAGATAGGGAGACAGTGGGCAGCCTTGTCTAGTACCTGATTTTAGTAGGATTGCTTCCAGCTTCTCACCATTTACTTTGATGTTGGCTACTGGTTTGCTTTTATCATGTTTAGGTATGGGCCTTGAATTTCTGATCTTTTCAAGACTTTTATCATGAATGGGTGTTAGATTTTGTCAAATGCTTTCTCTGAGTCTAACGAGATGATCATGTGGTTTTTGTCTTTGAGTTTGTTTATATAATGGATTACATTGATGGATTTTCGTATATTAAACCATCCCTGCATCCCTGGGATAAAATCTACTTAGTCAGGATGATTGATTGTTTTAATGTGTTCTTGGATTCGGTTAGCAAGAATTTTATTGAGTATTTTTGAATCGATATAACATAAGGGAAATTGGTCTGAAGTTCTCTATCTTTGTTGATCTTTCTGTGATTTACTTCTCAGAGTAATTGTGGCTTCATAGAATGAGTTGGGTAGAGTACCTTCTACTTCTATTTTGTGGAATAGTTTGTGTAGAACTGCAATTAGATCTTCTTTGAAGGTCTGATAGAACTCTGCACTAAACCCATCTGGTCCTGGGCCTTTTTTGGTTGGGAGACTATTAAAGACTGCTTCTATTACTTTCAGGGATATGGGACTGTTTAGATCATTAACTTGATCCTGATTTAATTTTGGTACATGGTATTTGTCTAGAAATTTGTCCATTTCGTCCAGGTTTTCCAGTTTTGTTGAATATAGCCTTTTGTAGAAAGATCTGATGGTATTTTGGATTTCTTCAGGATCTGTTGTTATGTCTCCCTTTTCATTTCTGATTTTGTTAATTAGGATGCTGTCCCTGTGCCCTCTTGTGAGTCTGGCTAAGGGTTTATCTATCTTGTTGTTTTTCTCAAAGAACCACCTCCTCATTTGGTTGATTCTTTGAATAGTTCTTCTTGTTTCCACTTGGTTGATTTCACCCCTGAGTTTGATTATTTCCTGCCATCTACTCCTCTTGGGAGAATTTGCTTCCTTTTTTCTAGAGCTTTTAGGTGTGTTGTCAAGCTGCTAGTGTGTGCTCTCTCTAGTTTCTTTTTGGAGGCACTCAGAGCTATGAGTTTCCCTCTTAGAAATGCTTTCATTGTGTCCCAAAAGTTTGGGTATATTGTGGCTTCATTTTCATTAAACTCCAAAAAGTCTTTAATTTCTTTATTCCTTCCTTGACCAAGGTATCATTGAGAAGAGTGTTGTTCAGTTTCCACGTGAATGTTGGCTTTCCATTATTTATGTTGTTATTGAAAATCAGCCTTAGTCCATGGTGGTGTGATAGGATACATGGGACAATTTAAATATTTTTGTATCTGTTGAGGCCTGTTTTGTGACCAATTATATGGTCAATTTTGGAGAAGGTCCCGTGAGGTGCTGAGTAGAAGGTATTTCCTTTTGTTTTAGGCTAAAATGTTCTGTAGATATCTGTCAGGTCCATTTGTTTCATAACTTCTGTTAGTTTCACTGTGTCCCTGTTTAGTTTCTGTTTCCACGATCTGTCCATTGATGAAAGTGTTGTGTTGAAGTCTCCCACTATTATTGTGTGAGGTGCAATGTGTGCTTTGAGCTTTACTAAAGTTTCTTTAATGAATGTGGCTGCCCTTGCATTTGGAGCATAGATATTCATAATTGAGACTTCTACTTGGAGGATTTTACCTTTGATGAGAATGAAGTGTCCCTTCTTGTCTTTTTTGATAACTTTGGGTTGGAAGTCGATTTTATTAGATATTAGAATGGCTACTCCAGCTTGTTTCTTCATACCATTTGCTTGGAAAATTGTTTTCCAGCCTTTTACTCTGAGGCAGTGTCTGTCTTTTTCCCTGAGATGGGTTTCCTGTAAGCAGCAGAATGTTGAGTCCTCTTTGTGTAGCTAGTCTGTTAGTCTATGTCTTTTTATTGGGGAGTTGAGACCATTGATATTAAGAGATACTAAGGAAAAGTAGTTGTTGCTTCCTATTTTTTTTTTTTTTGTTAGAGTTGGCATTCTGTTCTTGTAGCTGTCTTCTTTTAGGTTTGTTGAGGGATTAATTTCTTGCCTTTTCTAGGGCATGGTTTCTATCCTTGTATTGTTTTTTTCCTGTTATTATCCTTTGAAGGGCTGGATTCATGGAAAGATAATGTGTGAATTTGGTTTTGTTGTGGAATACTTTGGTTTCTCCATCTATGGTAATAGAGAGTTTGGCTGGGTATAGTAGCCTAGGCTGGCATTTATGTTCTCTTAGTGTCTGTATAACATCTGTCCAGGATCTTCTGGCTTTCATAGTCTCTGGTGAAAAGTCTGGTGTAATTCTGATAGGTCTGCCTTTTATGTTACTTGACCTTTTTCCCTTACTGCTTTTAATATTCTATTTTTATTTAGTGCATTTGTTGTTCTGATTATTATGTGTCAAGAGGAATTTCTTTTCTGGTCCAGTCTATTTGGAGTTCTGTAGGCTTCTTGTATGTTCATGGGCATGTCATTCTTTAGGTTTGGGAAGTTTTCTTCAATAATTTTGTTGAAGATATTTGCTGGCCCTTTAAGTTGAAAATCTTCATTCTCATCTACTCCTATTATCCGTAGGTTTCATCTTCTCATTGTGTCCCAGATTTCCTGGATGTTTTGAGTTAGGATCTTTTTGCATTTTTTATTTTCTTTGATTGTTGTGCCGATGCTCTCTATGGAATCTTCTGCACCTGAGATTCTCTCTTCCATCTCTTGTATTCTGTTGCGGATGCTTGCATCTATGGTTCCAGATTTCTTTCCTAGGGTTTCTATCTCCATCGTTGTCTCACTTTGGGTTTTCTTTATTGTGTCTACTTCCCTTTTTAGGTCTTGGATGGTTTTATTCAATTCCATCACCTGATTGTTCGTATTTTCCTGCAATGCTTTAAGGGATTTTTGTGCTTCCTCTTTAAGGTCTTCTACCTGTTTAGCAGTGTTCTCCTGTATTTCTTTAAGTGAGTTATTAAAGTCCTTCTTGATGTCCTCTACCATCATCATGAGATATGCTTTTAAGTCAGGGACTATCTGATCGGGTGTGTTGGGGTGCCCAGGATTGGGTGGAGTGAGAGTGCTGCGTTCTGATGATGGTGACTGGTTTTGCTTTCTGTTAGTAAGATTCTTACTTTTGCCTTTCGCCATCTGGTAATCTCTTGAGTTAGTTGTATTTGTCTCTGGTTAGTGCTTATTCCTCAGGTGATTATGTTAGCCTCTATCAGCTGACCTGGGAGACGCTCTCTCCTGAGTTTCAGTGTTCAGAGTACTCTCTGCAGGCAAGCTCTCCTCTTGCAGGGAAGGTGCCCAGATATCCTGGCAGAAGTTGTGATCCACTCACCAGAGGTCTTAAGATCCCGTGTAGGGTCCTGTGAGTACCTTGAGGGTGTCTGCAGACACTATGCCCAAGGCACCCCGGTGCTGGCGTAGACTGGAAGGGACTTGTGACCCTATCTGGCCGGGTTTTTTGCTTCCCTAATTAATACAGTCTCAGATCCCGCACTCTAGGATTGGAGCAGAAGCTGTGTTCCACTCACCAGAGGTCTTAAGATCCCATGGGGGGTCCTGTGGGTACCTACGGGTGTCCGCAGACTCTGTGCCCAAGGTACGAAGGTGCTGGCGTGGACCAGAATGGACTTAGCTGATATCTTAACATGTCAGCTTTATTTTAAGGAAATATAAAGAGAAGAACACAACACTGCACCAAAAGAAGAAATGTTACTTGTTCATAATGTTTAATTTTTTAATGCAAGTTAATTTTTTCTGCAGCTATTTTCCAAAATTATGTAGAGTTGATTTTTACTTCCTATTGAATTCATGAAGATTATTTCACTAAATTTTGGTTACCATCAAATTTAAAAGTAACTTATTTTCTAGGACTCAGTTTGACTTTTTTTATTTGTTCAGATAGCGATGCTGTAACCTTTAGCTGGTCCTGGTGGCATTCCTTATATATTTCCATCATGATTCTGATAGAATGTTCATGAGCTTCCACTCTATAGAGCTTGGATTCCATGTCTTTGATTTTGCATTTCATGTCAGATATTTTCAAAGCAAATTCATTCTCTTTCCTCTGCTCTGATTCCTTATGAGTTTCAGAATGTTTCTAAAAAAAAAAAATCATAAGCTACATATTAAAACTCATGCTGGTAAGATGGGTAAAGTTACCTGATGCCAAGTCTAAGGGCCTGAATTTGAAACTTTGGATCAACGTGGTGGAAGGACATAATTAACTCCATCTGCATGTCCCCTGACTTCCTCATAACATGTAATTAAAGAAAAAACAAGAACAAAATCAAACAAACAAAAAAACTAGTGTATCCAGGATAGAAGCAGTTGCTCAGCACCTAACCAAACAGTATTCGCTGGCATTCTAAATAATCCAAGTTTGATTCTCAGCACATAAATAAATGTCTCAACTCCAGTTCAAAGAGACATTTCTTCCTCTGCTGGCTTCCCAAGACACAAGACATCCAGATGGCACACAGTCATATATACTGGCAAAATACCCATACACATCGAAAAGGTCATACACATCGAAAAAGTATAAATTAAAAAAATTACTATTTCCAATAATTATCATATAATTTTATCCTTATTTGAGTGAGTGACACAGGTAATTTTAAAATTTACCTGTTTACAAAAGGTGCTGGACTTGAAATATTTATCTCCCCCTTCCAGTGTTCCATCTTCCTTCAGGTCTAAACCTCTACCTACAGCCACAGATTAGCACCACACTCCCCAGCCCATCGCTCTGCCTGCCTTTGGGGTGGTCTGCTGCAATCAGGGAAAGCCAGGCCCAGAAGCTTGCTACTCTCACAGACTCAGGTCAGCCAACACCAGAGACAGCCAAGATGGCTAAAGTTACATACAAAAACATAATCAACAGAGATAGTACAATATGGCATCTTAAAAACCCAACTCTCCTAATGGGATACATCAAGCCCTGGATATTGTAGCATACCTGAAAAGAAAGACCATGACCCTAAATCTCATTATGAAGATGATTGAGGTCTTTAAGTAGAAACTTAAATAAGTTCCTTCAAGAAATATAGGAAAATTCTATCAAATATTAGAAGCCATGAAGAGGAAACAAATAAATCCCTAAAAGAAGTACGGGGAAATAAAACCTAACAAGTAAAGGAAATGAATCAAATAGTTCAAGACCTAAGATGGAAATTGAAACAATAAGAAACCACAAATGGAGACAAGCCTGGAGATTGAAAATGTAAGAAAGAGAAAAGGAGCTTTCATCACCAACAGAATATAAGAGATGGAAAAGAGAATCTCTGGCATAGAAGATAAAACAGAAGAAATTAATTCACCAGTCAAAGAAAAGCCTACTTTAAAAAGGTTTTCACTCGAAACATCTAGGAAATGTAGGACAATATGAAAGGACTAAAATGAAGAATACTAAGAATAGTTGAGGTTGATGGTTCCCAGAAGTAAATCCCAGGAAATATCTCCAATAAAATCATGAAAAAGAAATCCCCTACTTACCTACCTACCTACCTACCTACCTACCTACCTCCCAAAAACTAAGATGTCTATAAACAAACAGGAAGCCTACAGAACCCCAAGTAGATTAGACCAGAAAAGAAAATTTTTCTGCTGTATAATAATCAAAACAATGTATAGAACAAAGAAAGAATATTAAATGCTACAAGGGGAAAAGGCCAAGTAAAATATAAAGGCATACTTCTCAGAGTTGCACATAACTTCTGAACAGAGACTCTATAAAGCAGAAGATCATGGACAGATGTCCTAAAGATATTAAGCTACCCCAGGTGTCAGCCCAGAATGCTATACACAGCAAACCATTCAATCAACATACATGAAGAAACCAAGATACTTTATTACAAAACCAAATTTAAACAATATCTTTCTACTAATCCATAACTACAGAGGATACTAGAAGGAAAACTCCAACACAAGGAGGGAAACAAAATCCAAGGAAACAAAAGAAAGTAATCATCTAACAGAAAAATCAAACAAAGAGTATCACACTCACACACACACAGTAACACCATCAACATCAAAATAAGAAGAACAAACAATCATTGGTTATTAATATCTCTCAACATCCATTCACAAATAAACAGAGACAGGATAACAGAACGGGGTAGGATGTGTAAATTGGATCTATTACAGCTACATACACGAAACCCTCCTCAGCAACAAAAATAGAAACTACCTTAGAGTATATGCTGGAAAAAAGTTCTCCAAGCAAAAGACCCAAGAAACATGCTGGAGTAGCAATTTTAACATTTACTAAGATAGACTTTCACTTCAAAGCAACCAAAAAACATAGGGAAAAGCACTTCTTACTCACCAAAAGAAAAATCCACCAAGATGACGTCTCAGTTATAAACATCTATGCTCCAAATGCAAGGGCAACCACTTTCGTGAAAGAAAACATTATTAAAGTTCAAATCATACATCAAACCCTACACCATGAAATTGGGAGAGTACAAAATACCACTCCCACAAATGGACAGGTCATCAAGACAGAATGTGAAAAACAATGAAATTAACAGATGTTATGAACCAAATCGACATTATAGACATCTATAGTACCTTTCACCAAAATACTTCTCAGCACTGCATAGAGCCCTCTCCAAAATTGACCATATAATTGGACACAAAACAAGCCTTAACAGAACCAAGATATTTGCATCTTATCAGATTCCCATGGACTAAGTCTGGACTTCAACAACTACAGAAACAACAGAAAGCCCACATACTCATGGAAACTGTATAAATCTCTACTCAATGATAATTTGTCGGGAAAGAAAGAAATGAAAGACTTTCTAGAATTCAATAAAAATGAAGTTGTAACATACACAACTTATGGAACACAAAGAAAGCAGTTCTAAACGAAAACTTCCTAGCACTGAATGCCTTCATGAAGAAGTTAGAGATACACTAGCAACTTTTTTTCCCATTTTTTATTAGGTATTTAGCTCATTTACATTCCCAATGCTATACCAAAAGTCCCCCCATACACCCCCCCACTCCCCTACCCACCCACTCCCCCTTTTTGGCCCTGGCATTCTCCTGTACTGGGGCATATAAAGTTTGCAAGTCTAATGGGCCTCTCCATCTTTTGATACATATGCAGCAAGAGACAAGAGCTCCGGGGTACTGCTTAGTTCATATTGTTGTTCCACCTATAGGGTTGCAGTTCCCTTTAGTTCCTTGGGTGCTTTCTCTAGTTCCTCTATTGGGGGCCCTGTGGTCCATTCAATAGCTGACTGTGAGCATCCACTTCTGTGTTTGCTAGGCCCTGGCATAGTCTCACAAGAGACAGCTATATCTGGGTCCTTTCAGCAAAATCTTGCTAGTGTTTACAATGGTGTCAGCTTTTGGAAGCTGATCATGGGATGGATCTCTGGATATGGCAATCACTAGATGGTCCATCCTTTCGTCACATTTCCAGATTTTGTCTCTGTAACTCATTCCATGGGTGTTTTGTTTCCTATTCTAAGAAGGGGCAAAGTGTCCACACTTTGGTCTTCGTTCTCTTGAGTTTAATGTTTTTAGCAAATTATATCTTATATCTTGGGTATCCTAAGTTTCTGGGCTAATATCCACTTATCAGTGAGTACATATTGTGAGAGTTCCTTTGTGATTGGGTTACCTCACTCAGGATGATGCCATCCAGGTCCATCCATTTGGCTAGGAATTTCATAAGTTCATTCTTTTTAATAGCTGAGTAGTACTCCATTGTGTAAATGTACCACATTTTCTGTATCCATTCCTCTGTTGAGGGGCATCTGGGTTCTTTCCAGCTTTTGGCTATTATAAATAATGCTGATATGAACATAGTGGAGCATGTGTCCTTCTTATCAGTTGGGGCATCTTCTGGATATATGCCCAGGAGAGGTATTGCTGGATCTTCCGGTAGTACTATGTCCAATTTTCTGAGGAACCGCCAGACTGATTTCCAGAGTGGTTGTACAAGCTTGCAATCCTACCAACAATGGAGGAGTGTTCCTCTTTCTCCACATCCTCGCCAGCATCTGCTGTCACCTGAATTTTTCATCTTAGCCATTCTGACTGGTGTGAGGTGGAATCTCAGGGTTGTTTTGATTTGCATTTCCCTGATGATTAAAGATGTTGAACATTTTTTCAGGTGCTTCTCTGCCATTCAGTATTCCTCGGGTGAGAAATCTTTGTTCAGTTCTGAGCCCCATTTTTTAATGGGGTTATTTGATTTTATGGAGTCTACCTTCTTGAGTTCTTTATATATATTGGATATTCTTGCGCGCTCTTGACTGGCCAGGAAGAACGACGCTGCAACAGGATCCTTCTGCACACGTTTATTGGGAGAGCTTGATTGTAGAGGCGAAAAGACCTTGAGCCCCGAACTGGTGCTGCTTACATAGGCCTAGGAGAGGCGTGTCTCACATCTGATTGGTTAACTTGTCTTGGCAAAAGAACCTTCACTGCCTATGTATGTGTGGTGGCCAGCAGTAGCCAACTGCCACTCTGCAACTGCCACTCTGCAATGGCTTCCCACAGGATATTAGTCCCCTGTCCGATTTGGGATAGGTAAAGATCCTTTCCCAATCTGTTGGTGGTCTTTTTGTCTTATTGACAGTGTCTTTTGCCTTGCAGAAGCTTTGCAATTTTATGAGGTCCCATTTATTGATTCTCGATCTTACAGCACAAGCCATTGCTGTTCTATTCAGGAATTTTTCCCCTGTACCCATATCTTTGAGGCTTTTCCCTACTTTCTCCTCTATAAGTTTCAGTGTCTCTGGTTTTATGTGGAGTTCCTTAATCCACTTAGATTTGACCTTAGTACAAGGAGATAGTACTGGATCAATTCGAAATCTTCTACATGATAACAGCGAGTTGTGCCAGCACCATTTGTTGAAAATGCTGTCTTTTTTCCACTGAATGGTTTTAGCTCCCTTGTCAAAGATCAAGTGACCATAGGTGTGTGGGTTCATCTCTGGGTCTTCAATTCTGTTCCATTGGTCTACTTGTCTGTCACTATACCAGTACCATGCAGTTTTGATCACAATTGCTCTGTAGTACATCTTTAGTTCAGGCATGGTGATTCCACCAGAGGTTCTTTTATCCTTGAGAAGAGTTTTTGCTATCCTAGGTTTTTTGTTATTCCAGATGAATCTGCCGATTGCCCTTTCTAATTTGTTGAAGAATTGAGTTGGAATTTTGATGGGGATTGCATTGAATCTGTAGATTGCTTTTGGCAAGATCGCCATTTTTACTATATTGATCCTGCCGATCCATGAGCATGGGAGATCTTTCCATCTTCTGAGACCTTCTTTAATTTCTTTCTTCAGAGACTTGAAGTTCTTGTCATAGAGATCTTTCACTTCCTTAGTTAGAGTCACGCCTAGTTATTTTATATTATTTGTGGCTGTTGAGAAGGGTGTTGTTTCCCTAATTTCTTTCTCAGCCTGTTTGTCCTTTGTGTAGAGAAAGGCCATTGACTTGTTTGAGTTAATTTTATATCCAGGTACTTCACTGGAGCTGTTTATCAGGCTTAGGAGTTCTCTGGTGGAATTGTTAGGGTCACTTATATATACACTATCATATCATCTGCAAAAAGTGATATTTTGACTTCTTCCTTTCCAATTTGTATCCCCTTGATCTCCTTTTGTTGTCTAATTGCTCTGGCTAGGACTTCAAGTACAATGTTGAATAGGTAGGGAGAGAGTGGACAGCCTTGTCTGGTCCCTGATTTTAGTGGGATTGCTTCAAGCTTCTCACCATTTACTTTGATGCTGGCTAGTGGTTTGCTGTAGATTGCTTTTATCATGTTTAGGTATGGGCCTTGAATTCCTGATCTTTCCAAGACTTTTATCATGAATGGGTGTTGGATTTTGTCAAATGCTTTCTCAGCATCTAACGAGATGATCATGTGGTTTTTGTCTTTGAGTTTGTTTATATAGTGGATTACGTTGATGGATTTCCGTATATTGAACCATCCCTGCATCCCTGGGATGAAACCTACTTGGTCAGGATGGATGATTGTTTTGATGTGTTCTTGGATTCGGTTAGCAAGAACTTTATTGATTTTTGCATCAATATTCATAAGGGATATTGGTCTGAAGTTCTCTATCTTTGTGGGGTCTTTTTGTGGTTTAGGTATCAGAGTAATTGTGGCTTCATAGAATGAGTTGGGTAGAGTACCTTCTGTTTCTAGTTTGTGGAATAGTTTGTGGAGAACTGGGATTAGATCTTCTTTGAAGGTCTGATAGAACTCTGCACTAAACCCATCTGGTCCTGGGCTTTTTTTTTGGTTGGGAGACTATTAATGACTGCTTCTATTTTTTGGGGGATATCGGGCTGTTTAGATCATTAACCTGATCTTGATTCAACTTTGGTACCTGGTATCTGTCTAGAAACTTCTCCATTTCATCCAGGTTCTTCAGTTTTGTTGAGTATAGCCTTTTGTAGAAGGATCTGATGGTGTTTTGGGTTTCTTCAGGATCTGTTGTTATGTCTCCCTTTTCATTTCTGATTTTGTTAATTAGGATTTTGTCCCTGTGCCCTTTAGTGAGTCTAGCTAAGGGTTTATCTATCTTGTTGTTTTTCTCAAAGAACCAACTCCTCGTTTGGTTAATTCTTTGAATAGTTCTTCTTGTTTCCACTTGGTTGATTTCACCCCTGAGTTTGATTATTTCCTGCCTTCTACTCCTCTTGGGTGAATTTGCTTCCTTTTCTTCTAGACCTTTTAGGTGTGTTGTCAAGCTGCTAATGTATGCTCTCTCTAGTTTCTTTTTGGAGGCACTCAGAGCTATGAGTTTTCCTCTTAGAAATGCTTTCATTGTGTCCCATAAGTTTGGGTATGAAGTGGCTTCATTTTCATTGAACTCTAAGAAGTCCTTAATTTCTTTCTTTATTCCTTCCTTGACCAAGGTATCATTGAGAAGAGTGTTGTTCAGTTTCTACGTGAATGTTGGCTTTCTGTTATTTATTTTGTTATTGAAGATCAGCCTTAGTGCATTGTGGGAAGCCGTTGCAGAGTGGCAGTTATAGAGTGGCAGTTGCAGAGTGGCAGTTGGCTACAGCTGGCCACCACACATACATAGCCAGTAAAGGTTCTTTTGCCAAGGTGAGGTTTTGAGACTTGACAAAATTTAACCAATCAGATGAGAGACAAGTTAACCAATCAGATGAGAGAGAACGCCTGTCCTAGGCCTATAAAAGCAGCACCAGTTCTGGGCTCGAGGTCTTTTCGTCTCTACAATCAAGCTCTCCCAATAAACGTGTGCAGAAGGACCCTGTTGCAGTGTCGTTCTTCCTGGCAAGTCGAGCGCACGCAAGAGTACATGGTGATCTGATAGGATACATGGGACAATTTCAATATTTTTGAATCTGTTGAGGCCTGTTTTGTGACCTATTATGTGGTCAATTTTGGAGAAGGTACCATGAGGTGCTTGGAAGAAGGTATATCCTTTTGTTTTAGGATAAAATGTTCTGTAGATATCTATCAGATCCATTTGTTTCATCACTTCTGTTAGTTTCAGTGTGTCCCTGTTTAGTTTCTGTTTCCATGATCTGTCCATTGGTGAAAGTGGTGTGTTGAAGTCTCCCACTATTATTATGTGAGGTGCAATGTGTGCTTTGAGCTTACTAAAGTTTCTTTAATGAATGTGGCTGCCCTTGTATTTGGAGCATAGATATTCAGAATTGAGAGTTCCTCTTGGAGGATTTTACCTTTGATGAGAATGAAGTGCCCCTCCTTGTCTTTTTTGATGACTTTGGGTTGGAAGTCAATCTTATCAGATATTAGGATGGCTACTCCAGCTTGTTTCTTCATACCATTTGCTTGAAAAATTGTTTTCCAGCCTTTCATTCTGAGGTAGTGTCTATCTTTTTCTGTGAGATGAGTTTCCTGTAAGCAGCAAAATGTTGGGTCTTGTTTGTGTAGCCAGTTTGTTACTCTATGTCTTTTTATTGGGGAGTTGAGACCATTGATGTTAAGAGATATTAAGGAAAAGTAATTGTTGCTTCCTGTTATTTTTGTTGTTAAAGTTGGCATTCTGTTCTTGTGGCTGTCTTCTTTTAGGTTAGTTGAGGGATTACCTTCTTGTTTTTTCTAGGGCGTTGTTCCCGTTCTTGTATTGGTTTTTTTCTGTTATTATCCTTTGAAGGGCTGGATTCATGGAGAGATAATGTGTGAATTTGGTTTTGTCGTGGAATACTTTGGTTTCTCCATCTATGGTAATTGAGAGTTTGGCTGGGTATAGTAGCCTGGGCTGGAATTTGTGTTCTCTTAGTGTCTGTATAACATCTGTCCAGGCTCTCCCGGCTTTCATAGTCTCTGGTGAAAAATCTGGTGTAATTCTGATAGGCTTGCCTTTATATGTTACTTGACCTTTTTCCCTTACTGCTTTTAGTATTCTATCTTTATTTAGTGCGTTTGTTGTTCTGATTATTATGTGTCGGGAGGAATTTCTTTTCTGGTCCAGTCTATTTGGAGTTCTGTAGGCTTCTTGTATGTCCATAGGCATCTCTTTCTTTAGATTTGGGAAGTTTTCTTCTATAATTTTGTTAAAGATGTTTGCTGGTCCTTTGAGTTGAAAATCTTCATTCTCATCCACTCCTATTATCCCTATGTTTGGTCTTCTTATTGTGTCCTGGATTTCCTGGATATTTTGAGTTAGGATCTTTTTGCCCTTTCCATTTTCTTTGATTTTTGTGCCAATGTTCTCTATGGAATCTTCTGCACCTGAGATTCTCTCTTCCATCTCGTGTATTCTGTTGCTGATGCTCAAATCTATGGTTCCAGATTTCTTTCCTAGGGTTTCTATCTCCAGTGTTGTCTCACTTTGAGTTTTCTTTATTGTGTCTACTTACCTTTTTAGGTCTAGTATGGTTTTGTTCATTTCCATCACCTGTTTGTATGTTTTTTCCTCTTTTTCTGTAAGGACTTCTACCTGTTTGATTGTGTTTTCCTGTTTTTCTTTAAGGACTTGTAACTCTTTAGCAGTGTTCTCCTGTATTTCTTTAAATGAGTTATTAAAGTCCTTCTTGATGTCCTCTACCATCATCATGAGATATGCTTTTAAATCTGGGTCTAGGTTTTCGGGTGTGTTGGGATGCCCTGGACTGGGCGAAGTGGGAGTGCTGGGTTCTGATGATGGTGAGTGGTCTTGGTTCCTGTTAGTAAGATTCCTACGTTTACCTTTCGCCATCTGGTAATCTGTGGAGTTAGTAGTTATAGTTGACTCTGTTTAGAGATTGTTCTTCTGGTGATTCTGTTACTGTCTATCAGCAGACCTGGGAGACAGATTCTCTCCTCTGAGTTTCAGTGCTCAGAGCACTCTCTGCTGGCAAGCTCTCTTTCAGGGAAGGTGCGCAGATATCTTGTGTTTGGACCTCCTCCTGGCCGAAGAATAAGGCCCAAAACAGGACCTTTCTCAGAAGCTGTGTTGCTTTGGCAGGTCCCAGAAGCTTTCAGCTTCTGTGGTGCAGACTCTCACCTGTTCAGATTAATTTCCTAAGTTCTGCGGAGTCCCGGAACCAAGATGGCGACCGCTGCTCCTGAGGCTGAGGCTGCCTCCTGAGCCAGGCGGACACCTGTCCCGTGGCCAGATGGTAGCCGGCTGTCTGCGGCCCGCAAAGGGTGCTGCCTCAGCGGCTCTGTGCCTCCGCCTGTCCCAGAAGCTGTCCGGTTCTCTGGTGCACCCTCTCACCTCTGCAGACTAAATTCCTAAGTTCTGCGGAGTCCTACACTAGCAACTTAACATAACACCTGAATGTTCTAGAACAAAAAGAAGCAAACACACAAAAGAGGCAAGAAATAGTCAAACTTGGGGCTGAAATCAATCAATTATATACAAATGGAATACTACAAAGAATCAACAAACCAAGGCATGTTTCATGGAGAAAAATCCACAAAATGACAAACCTCTAGCAAAATTAATAAAAAGGCAGAGAGACAGTACCCACATTTACAAATTCAGAAATGAAAGCAGAGATATAACAACAGAAACTGAAGATATTATAGAAAATCGTTCTGGCTATTTCAAAAGCCTATACACCTCAAAACTCAAAAAATTACAATTAATGGATAATTTTCTAGAGCGATACCACATACTAAAGATCAAGATCAGGTAAACCATCTAGACAGTTCTATAACCCTTAAGGAAATAGAAGCAATCATTAAAAGTCTCCCAACAAAAACATCCCAGAGACAGAAGGTTTTTGTAAAAAACCCTACACAACTTTCAAAGAAGAGCTAAGATCAATATTCTTAATAATAGAAATGAAAGGAACACAGAAAAATTCATTCTATGAGGCCACAGTTATAAAAATACCTAAACCAAATAATGCTTGGAAAGGGGAACGCTCTTACACCACTGGAAGGACTGCAAACTTATACAACCACTTTGTGAAACAATCTGAAGTTCTATCAGAAAATTGGAAATATTTCTTCCTGAAGACTCAGCTATACCATTCCTGGGCATATACACAAAATATGCTCCAGCATACTACAAGGACACTTGCTAAACTATGTTCATTGCAGCTATATTAGTAATAGTCATAAACAACCCAGATAGATGTCCCTCAACTGAAGAATGGATACAAAAAATATGGTACAATTACCTAATGGAATACTTTTCAGGTATCAAAAACGAGGACATAATAAAATTTTGCAGGCAAGTGGATAGAACTAGAAAATATCATCCTGAGTGAATTAACCCAGACTCAAAAGGACATGCATGGAATATACTCATTTTTATTAGCCATAAAAGTCAGGATGTTAAACGACAAATACTGAAATATGCTAAACAAGAAGGAAGGCCCAAGTGAGGATGCTTGAATCTCACTTAGAGGAGGGAAATAGTAACAGGAGGGAGATAGAGGGAGGTAACTGGGTGAGAAAAGGGAGGGGGAGGATAATGGGAGATTCAGGATCAGGTTTCAGGAGGGACAGTAGAGAAGTCCTGAGTTCCAGGGAAATAAATAGAAATCTGCAGCTGGCAGAAGCTAGGGGTCAGGTTGGGGGAATGTCTAGGATGTGCCAGAGACATGGGGTGGGGGAGCCTACCAGGAGACAATGTGGATAATCTTAGCCTGTAGCTGCTTGCATTCTATTGCTAACTGGTTAACCCAAAACTGTTTACACATTAGGGTCTGCACACAGTTTCTGGGAACCTGCCTCCACTTAATTATGATTGGTAAATAAAGATGCCAGCAGACAATAGCTGAGGAGGATAAACATAGGCAGGGTTTGGGGTCGCATACATGGGATCATGAGGAAGGACGAAGAGAGAGGCTTCCACGGAAGGGTAATAACATGCAGGAGGAAGAAACAGCTGCCATGCCAAGAGGCTAAGAAAATGTAGATAAGTGGGCTATTTAATTTGAACAAGAACAGCCAAATTGGAATATAGAAATTATTAAGTAGCAACTTGGAGTTATCTGTGGGTGGTAGATACTAACAGCATGGAGGGCAGGCAGTTGCCCAGCTATTGTACTGCTTAAGGCATACTTAAATATAAGGTGTGTGTGTGTGTGTGTGTGTGTGTGTGTGTGTACACCTTTCATTCTGGTACTTGGTCTAAGGTGGGGAGAAACCCTGCAACAGGAGTCATTAAAATATCTATACTACAATAGCCTACAGTGGGGATATGGAATCTGAAAAGAAAATATTCTACAGACAGGCGGGAATCTCAGTGGAGGAATAAGGACATCAACCCACCCACAGACTTTGGACTCAAAATTTGTCCTGTCTAAAGGAAATTCAGGGACAAAGGATAAAGCAAAAACTAAGAGAATGGCCCAACTTAAGACCTACCCCCTGTGCAATCACCTGTCCCTGACACTATTAGTGACACTCTGTTGTTCTTGCAGACAGGAGCCCAGCATAACTGTCCACTGAGAGGTTCTGCCCAGCAGTGGAATGAAATAGAAGCAGACACCCACAACCAAACATTGGATGAAGTTCCAGGACTCTTATGGAAAAGTTGGGGGAAGAATTGAGGGCCCTAAAGGGGATAGGAATGCCACAGGAACTCAACTAACCTGGACCCATGGGAGCGCAGAGACTGAGTCATCAACAAAAGAGCATACATTGGCTGGACTGAGGCCCTTGGTACATATGAACCTGTGCAGTTCAGTCTCCAGGGAGTCACTCAAAAATTAGAACAGAGAATGTTGCCTAAAGCTGTTGTCTGTCTGTGAAATCCATTCCACAACAGGGCTGCCTTGCCTAGCCTCAGTGGAAGAGGATGCACCTAACCCTCTGGAGACTTGAAGTTCCAGGATAAAGGAATATGCCCAGCGCCCCACACTCTCAGAGAAGAAGGGGAAGTAAGATAATGGGATTGATTCTGTTAGTGGGCACCTGGAGGGGCAGCGGTTGAGATATAAATAAATTAATAAGACTCCTGAAAAAAAATCATGATCAAATACAAACATCATGTAAATGTAAAGAAATGGAGTAATATCTATCATCAATATCATATGCAATAAATAATTACTTTTGTATTGAAACAGGCTTTCTCTTTGTGTCCTGGCTATCATATGACTATTTTTGTAGACCAAGTTGTCCTCAAACTCACAGAGATCTGCATGCCTCTGTTTCCTGGGTGCTGGAATAAAAGGTGTGAACCACCATTGGCAGCTCAGAATTATTTTTAAATGCAAATTATATTCTACAGATGAAGAATAAGGCCTTGTACATACTAAGAAATTACTTAACCATGAAAGTAATCATATGAATGCAAAAGTTTCTACTAAATAATGAATTTTATGAACTATGTAATAACATAATTATAATTTCTATTACAATTTAATTTTCTGCAATGAGCTATATTTTGTCAATTAATCCTAAAAAAAATCAGATGATTCTTTAAAACATTTTCTTAAGAGGTATGTTTACTTAATAGTGTAAACAATGTGTAAACAAAGAAGTAGATGACTTATTTTGACAAGTCTATAAAACTAATTGCTATAAAGGAAGAAAAAATTTCATGGAAAATGTACATTGAAAATACTGCTTGCAATGAAAAAAGCACACTGAAAGATAATTATACTAACCTGTAAAGCTTGAGAGATTTCTTCCAAAGTTTCCTCTACTTGCAGTCTGGACCTTTCCTCAATCTCTTGCTTTAACATTTCTGCCTGTCTACAATCTATCATATTCTTTGCCATGTGAGTTTCAAGGATTAAGCGTTCTTGTTTGAGCTTCTCCTCTCGGTCTTCAAGCATTTTGCATTTCTCCTGGATGGTTGTCATAGGTAAGACCTTCTGACGCAGAGACTGGTTTTCCTTTTCAAGTTGCTGACTGTTAAATAACACTTGGTTTTTGCCTTCCTGTGGCAAGATCAATCTGTATCAAAACATGAATGTTGTTTATAGATAAAGTTGGCAGGAAATCAATTTAAGACTTAAACCATGATCAGGAGAGAAAGTGAACTGCACAGGTGAAGAAGGTACTTGCCTCCAAACCTGGCAACTTAAGTTTGATTCCTAGAACCTACAGGGTAAGAAAGAGGGAACTGGCTCCCACAAATTGTCCTCTCCTTTCACATGCAAACCATTATACATGCATACCTTAGCATGTGTATGCAAACCTGTACACCCTGAGAGAATAATGAATTCACTATTCGTTTTAAAATAAGCTTTGATATAAACACAATCTAGTCAAATACTATGACACTGAACTCTGCCCTACTTCATTTTCAGTCTTCTCCTGGGTAAAATAAATGTGTCTTTGAATATAAAGAATTTGAGAACAGGTTCTTCTCTTTTTGATATACTTAATACAGCTTATTATTTTTATTTCTAGCTCATTTATTTACAAAGGTCATAACATGTTATGTTGGACCACATAATTTTACATATCATACAAAACTACTTTTAATTTTGGAAACTCAGACTACTGCCTTGACTGTCTTTGACATGTTACCTCAACTTTGTGACTTTCAAAGAATCTACCCTAGACTATGCCTTCTTCAGGTAAGTTAAACAGTTTTTTCTGTGATCATTGTGTTGACCTATCAAGTGTATTGTGCTTCCATATTTGGGGTCTATAAGCTAGCAAATGCAGAAAACTCATTTAAGAAAGTGGAGAATCTATAGCTTGATAGTTGTGATTTAGGGGCGATTCAAGTGTATATAAGCAGGTTTAATTTACTGTTGTTGAAAAAGGATCTCACTATGTAGCTTTGGCTGGCTAGAACTTGACAGGCAGACCAAGCTGGCCTCAAGCTCACAAACATCCCCCTGAACCTGGCTTCTTAGTCTGGAATCAAAGGGATATGCCACCATTGCACGGACCTGGCATTAAGTCACAGCCAAGTGTAAAGAGTATAGGATATAGTATAAATGTATAGCATATATTTGTGAATAGAAAAAGTAAAAATTTCAATGACTTCTGGTTATAACCTTTTTATAATTCTGTTACATGGATAAAATAATTGAATGAGAGGTATTAACTAAGTTTTCACTCTGAAAAAAATTAAAACATACCTTTTGTTTTAGCATATTAATCTCATCTGTTTCATATTGATTAGTATTTAAATCTTCAGGACGAGTAAACTTTCTATTTTCTTGTTCATTTGAGTTCTTTTGTCTCATTTTAAAATTTTTCCTGGGAGAAATGATCATAGAGAGTAAGTGAAGTATTTAAAATGTATTTAAAGATAGAGCTTCATTTTGCCCATGCTGTCTCCAAGCTAGCTATGTGGCTGAAGATAACAGTGGACTCTAGTTCTTCTTGCATCTACTTCCCAAGAGCTGAGGTTACAGGCATATATCACCATGCCCATCTCCTAAAAAATAATTATTTAATTATTTTACAGCAGAGGATAGATTTATTATATAAAGGAAGTACAAGTATAAAATTTTCAATCCTTCAAATCACAGGGGAACATGATTTTTCATTTATTTTTGATTTTAAGAAACAGAAAATAACATGAAGATTGGTTTCCATGGAAGGGAGGATCTGGGAGGAGTTGGTTGAGGGAAAAGAAAGTGAACAAAATATGTTGTATGAAATTTTTATATTATCTGGTTGTTTTGATAGTTCTTACTATTTTATTGATAGAAAGAAAGGAGAAAATCCATCTAATTCTTGTTTATAAGAAACATCAGGGCCGGGCGTGGTGGTGCATGCCTTTAATCCCAGCACTTGGGATTCAGAGGCAGGCGAATTTCTGAGTTTGAGGCCAGCCTGGTATACACAGTGAGTTCCAGGACAGCCAGGGCTACACAGAGAAACCCTGTCTTGAAAAAACCAATAATAATAATAATAATAATAATAATAATAATAATAATAATAATAATAAAGAAACATCATAGCTGAAAGATAGATACCACAGTAAGGTAAGATGTTTCAGACAGTATTCCATTCAAATAGTATTAAAATACAAACAAGAGTCACTACCCTAATATCTGATAAAAATAGACTTCAAACAAAAATTGACAAGAAGAGATAAAGAGATAAAGAACTCTTTCTGAGCTCAAAGCACTGGCTGGATCAATAATGTAAGCACCGTATGTTTAGTGATTAAATTTTGGAAAGAAGTCAAACTATTGCTTTGGGAAAATGACATGATACGATACATAAGAGTTACAATTTCACTGGATAAATTCTACCAATAAAAAACAAATTCAGAAATGTGGCAGGATCCAGAATAAACTTGCACAAATCAATAGATTCTCTATACACCAACAACAAATGTAGAGAAAAAGAGATCATGGATACATTCCTATTCACAGTAGCCTCAAAGAAAATGAATTGTCTCAGAATAAGCCTAAGCAGGTAGAATGACATTTACACTTAAGTCCTTAAAACTCTGAAGAAATAGACAGAAAAGACATTTGGAAATGGAATGACATCTCATGGCCATTACTTGGTAGAATTAATATCGTGAAAATTACTGTTCTACCAAAAGTTGTTTAAGTATTCAATACAGTCCCCATCAAGATATTCATCTCCTTCTTTACCAAAAGAGAAAAGGAAAGTCATATGATACCAAAAACATTTGAACAAAAAAGCACAATGCTGGAGGAATTGCTTTCCAGATCTCAAGATAAATTACCAAACCATAGTAATACAACTAATATGGTTCAACCACAAAAATTGACACATGGAACAAATCTGAGAGTTGAACATATGTACGTGTAACTGCAGCCACTCAATCTTTGACAAAGATACCAAAACCATAAACTGGAGAAAAGAAAGCATTTTCGAGAAATTATGCTGGGAAAATGAGATATCCACATGTAGAAGAATAAAATTAGCCCCTTATCTATGCCAATGCACAAGGATTAACTCTAAATGGATCAAAGACTTAAATGTTAAATCTGAAACACACACAGTTTCTTACAGGATATAGGTTTAGGAGAAGGCTTTCTGCATTGGATTTCATTGTGGAAGGTGGTTTGAAAGAAATTTGAAAGCCAGAGTAATAGGGGGCTTGTTTTAAGATACTGTCTTATAGCTAAAAAGGAGTTATGTTGCACTCTCTAAGTCCAGGGACCATGACATAAGAGTCAAAAAGAATGTAGGAAGAGAAAGAGGAGATCTATTTACTGTCACCATTTGGTCACTTCAATCGTTACAATCAGGGATGAAGAGACACAAGATTGGCACAGTCAATGAATGATCATGGACAGGGAAAAAGCTTACGGAGTTTGACCCTTCCTTTTTGAACTACTAGCCAGGAATGCATGCTGGGAGAGAAGGAGTCATATCTTCAGCTGTATATCCAGGGGTGAGCCTGCAAGGCTGCCAATGTATGGCCATAATTAAATTCAGTGGGTCACAAAACAAAACAAGAAAATGAAAATGTAAGGAAGAAATTTGTTGGAAGGAGTGGGGATTAACAAGAGGTAGAAGGAAAACAACAGAGAATGGAAGGGTTAACAGTAATAAGAATCAATTATATACATTTATGAAATTGTCAAAAAAAATACAACCTTTTCAGCAGAACACACAGAGTCAGCACGAATAGATGTGAAATGGGATCTGAGTTGTGCTCAACCTTACTCAGAGACAGCAACTGGTGAACATATGCATAGCTATTCAAAGTCCTGAGAATGAGAGATGGATACTCAGCTCCACATGGGAAAGTTACAAAAACAAACTGCATAAATACATCTGAGGCTCAGACAGTATCACAGAGAGAAGTCAGAAGTGAAGACAGCAGAGGGTGAGGAAGAGTACTGTGAAATGTTGTCTTCTGAGCATGGCTATTACACTCATGAACTGCCGATAGCCACATAAGACCTGCACACAAAAACAATAGCCAAAATTTCAGCATCAATTTGGTAGATGACCTCCAGGCCCCAACTTTTACTGAATTGTTATTAGAAGCTGATAATGGCTGGAGTAAGATCATCTTTTCTTTCTGATTTTCTTTGCTTCATTTTTTATTTATTTTGTCAGGATAGGATCACTGATAGAATTACTATGTGTGCTGGTTTGCACCTCCACCTGGGAGCTGAGCCTGTGCTCTGGATCTCCACTTACTTAACCCACACCCAGAGGTACCTGGGGACCCCAGGAGTTCTGATACATCCAAAGAATTGAACAAAACCTTGCTGGGTCTAAAAATGGAAATAGAAACATTGAAGAAAACACAAAGGGAGACAACCATGAACTCACAGATGTAAGCATCATCAACAGAATAAGAAAGATAGAAGAGAGAATATCAGGTGTAGAAGATATCATAGTAGACATTGACACAAGAGTCAAGGAAAATAGAAAAAGCAAAAAGCCCCTAGCTCAAGATATTCAAGATATCCAGTTCACAATGAAAAGAGCAAACCTAAGAGTAATAAGTATAGAAGAGAGTGAAGATCCCAAACTCAAACTCTTCTCACAACAAGCCCAAAAGAAAAGAATCACACAACCATAATTCCACATCTAACAAGAAAAAATAACAGAAAACAATAAATATTTGTCCTTAATATCTCTCCACATCAATGGACTCAATTGTCCAATAAAAAAAGCATAGGCTAACAGACTGGGTACCTAAACAGGGCCCAGAATTTCGCTGCATACAGGAAAAACACATCAGTGACAAAGACAAGCACTACTTCAGAGTAAATCATTGGAGAAAATTTTCCAAGCACATGGGCCAAAGAAACAAGCTGGAGTAGCCATTCAAATATCCAATAAAATAAACTTTCAACCAAAAGTTATCAAAAAAGATAGGGAAGCACACTACATACTTATCAAAGGAAAAATCCACCAAGATGAACTCTCAATTCTAAATATCTATGCCCCAAATTTAAGGGCACCCACGTTTGTAAACTAAACAGACACAGTGAAACTAAGAGAAGTTATGAACCAAATTTATTTAACAGATATCTATAAAACATCTCACCCTGAAACAAAAGAATAGGCATTCCTTCCAGCACATCATGGTACCGTCTTCAAAATTTACCATATAATCAGACACAAAACAAGCCTCAACAAATACAAGAACATTGAATTAATCCCATGTAATCTATTCAGCCACCACAGACTAAGGCTAGTCTTCAATAACAACAATAACAAAAAGAAAGCACACACGTGGGTGCTGAACAACTATTTATGCAATGTTAACTTGATCTGGGAATAAATAAGGAAAGAAATTAAACATACTTTAGAAGTTCATAAAAATGAAGGCACAACGTATACCCAAAATTATGGGACACAATGAAAGCAGTGCTAAGAGGAAAACTGATAGCTTTGAATGTATTCATAAAGAAAATGGAGAGATCTTATACTAGTAGCTTAACAGCACATTTGAAAGCTCTAGAACAAAAAGAACACACACCCAAGAGGAGTAGACTGCAGGAAATAATCAAACTCAGTGCTGAAATCAACTAAGTACAAACAAAGAGTAGATACAACTAAGTAGATACAAAGTATCAACAAAACTAGAAGCTGGTTCTTTGAGGAAATCAACAAGATAGATAAACTCTTATCCATACTAACTAAAGGGCACAGAGACACTGTCCAAGTTAACAAAATCAAAAATGAAAAATGAGACGTAAGAACAGAAACTGAGGAAATCCAAGAAATAGTAAGATACTACTACAAAAGCATATAACCAACAAAACGGGAAAGTCTAGATAAAGTGGATGATTTTCTAGACAGATACCAGGTACCAAAGTTAAATCAGGATCAGATAAACTACCTAAACTGTCCCATAACCCCAAATAAATAGAAGCAGTCATTAATAGTCTCCCAACCAAAAATAGCCCATGAACTAGATGGGTTTAGTGCAAATTCTATCAGAACTTCAATGAAGATTTATTACCAATACTTCTCAAACTATTCCACAAAATAGAAACAGAAGAAACACTACTCTGTTCTTTGTATGAATCCACAGTTATGCTGATACCTAAACCAACACAAAAACCAACAAGAAAGGGAATTTCAGACCAATTTTCTCCATGAATATTGATGCAAAATACTCAATAAAATTCTTGCAAACAGAATCCTAGAACACATCAAAACAGTCATTCACTATGATCAAGTAGACTTCATCCCAGGGATGCAGAGATGATGCAATATAAGGAAATCCATTTACATAATCAACTGTATAAACAAACACAAAGAAAAAACACACGATCATCTTACTAGATGCTGAAAAAGCCTTTGATAAAATGCAATACCCCTTCATTTAAAATTATTGGAGAGATCTGGAATTCCAGGCCCATACCTGAACTTAATAAAAGTAATGTACAGCAAAACAATAGCCAACATCATACTAAAAGGAGAGAAAATTGAAGCAATCCCACTAAAACCAGGAACAAGACTAGGTTGTCCACTCTCCCCCCATCTATTAAATGTAGTACTCAAAATCTAGCCAGAGCAATTAGAAAACAAAAGGACATCAGAGGGATACAAATTGGGAAGGAAGAAGTCAAGATTTCACTATTCGCAGATGATATGATAGTACATATAAGCAACCACAAAAATTCTACCAGAGAACTCCTACAGTTCATAAATAACTTCAGCAATGTAGCTGGATATAAAATTAACTCTAACAAACTTGTAGCCTCCCTCTACTTGAAGGAAAAGTGGGCTGGGAAAGAAATTAAGGAAACAACACCCTTCACAGTAGTCACAAATAAAATAAAATATTTTGATGTGACATTAACTATGCAAGTGAAAATCTGTTTGTTTGTTGTTTTGTTTTGTTTGTTTGTTTGTTTTCGAGACAGGGTTTCTCTGTATCACCCTGGCTGTCCTGGAACTCACTCTGTAGACCAGGCTGGCCTCGAACTCAGAAATCCACCTGCCTCTGCCTCCGAAGTGCTGGGATTAAAGGCATGCACCACCACACCCGGTTGCTAGTGAAAATCTGTATGACAAGAACCTCAAGACTCTGAAGAAAATGAAGATGGCCTCTGAAGATGGAAAGATCTCCCACTCTCATGGATCAGTATGATTTACATAATAAAAATGGCCTTTGTACCAAAAGCAATCTACAGATTCATTGAAATCTCTCATCAAAATTCCAACTCAACTCTTCATAAAGATAGAAAGAGCAATTCTCTAATTCATCTGGAATAACAAAAACAGCAGGACAGTAAAAACAATTCTCAAGAATAAAAGAACTTCTGGGGGAATCACCATCTCTGACCTCTAATTATACTACAGAGGAATTGTGATTAAAAAACAAAACACATAGTATTGGTACAGAATCAGGCAGGTAGATAAATGGCATAGAACTGAAAACCCAGAAATAAACTTACACACCTATTGATCCTTGACAAAGAAGCCAAAACCATACAGTGGGAAGAGGATTTTTTTTCTTTTTTTTTTTTATTAGGTATTTTCCTCGTTTACATTTTCAATGCTATCCCAAAGGTCCCCCATACCCACCCCTCCAATCCCCTACCCACCCACTGCCCCTTTTTGGCCCTGGTGTTCCCCTGTACTGGGGCATATAAAGTTTGCAAGTCCAATGGGCCTCTCTTTGCAGTGATAACCGACTAGGACATCTTTTGATACATATGCAGCTAAAGACAAGAGCTCCCGGGTACTGGTTAGTTCATATTGTTGTTCCACCTATAGGGTTGCAGTTCCCTTTAGCTCCTTGGGTAATTTCTCTAGCTCCTCCATAAGGGGCCGTGTGACCCATCCAATAACTGACTGTGATCATCCACTTATGTGTTTGCTAGGCCCCGGCATAGTCTCACAAGAGAGAGCTATATCTGGGTCCTTTCAGCAAAATATTGCTAGTGTATGCAATGGTGTGAGCATTTGGAAGCTGATTATGGGATGGATCCCTGCATATGGCAATCACTAGATGGTCCATCCTTTCGTCACAGCTCCAAATTTTGTCTCTGTAACTCCTTCTATGGGTGTTTTGTTCCCATTTCTAAGAAAGGGTAGAGTGTCCACACTTTGGTCTTCGTTCTTCTTGAATTTCATGCGTTTGGCAAGTTGTATCTTATATATTGGGTATCCTAAGTTTCTGGGCTAATTTCCACTTATCAGTGAATACATATTGTGCGAGTTCCTTTGTGATTGGGTTACTTCACTCAGGATGATACCCTCCAGGTCCATCCATTTGCCTAGGAATTTCATAAATTCATTTTTTTTTAATTGCTGAGAAGTATTCCATTGTGTAAATGTACCACATTTTCTGTATCCACTCCTCTGTTGAGGGGCATCTGGGTTCTTTCCAGCTTCTGGCTATTATAAATAAGGCTGCTATGAACATAGTGGAGCATGTGTTCTTCTTACCGGTTGGGACATCTTCTGGATATATGCCCAGGAGAGGTATTGCGGGATCCTCTGGTAGTACTATGTCCAATTTTCTGAGGAACCGCCAGACTGATTTCCAGAGTGGTTGTACAAGCTTGCAATCCCACCAACAAGGGGAGTGTTCCCCTTTCTCCACATCCTCGCCAGCATCTGCTGTCACCTGAGTTTTTGATCTTAGCCATTCTGACTGGAGTGAAGTGGAATCTCAGTGTTGTTTTGATTTGCATTTCCCTGATGATTAAGGATGTTGAACATTTTTTCAGGTGCTTCTCTGCCATTCGGTATTCCTCAGGTGAGAATTCTTTGTTCAGCTCTGAGCCCCATTTTTTAATGGGGTTATTTGATTTTCTGGAGTCCACCTTCTTGAGTTCTTTATATGTATTGGATATTAGTCCCCTATCCGATTTGGGATAGGTAAAGATCCTTTCCCAATCTGTTGGTGGCCTTTTTGTCTTATTGACGGTGTCTTTTGCTTTGCAAATTTATGAGGTCCCATTTATCGATTCTTGATCTTACAGCACAAGCCATTGCTGTTCTATTCAGGAATTTTTCCCCTGTACCCATATCTTCAAGGCTTTTCCCTACTTTCTCCTCTATAAGTTTCAGTGTCTCTGGTTTTATGTGGAGTTCCTTAATCCACTTAGATTTGACGTTAGTACAAGGAGATAGAAATGGATCAATTCGCATTCTTCTACATGATAACCGCCAGTTGTGCCAGCACCATTTGTTGAAAATGCTGTCTTTTTTCCACTGGATGGTTTTAGCTCCCTTGTCAAAGATCAAGTGACCATAGGTGTGTGGATTCATCTCTGAGTCTTCAATTCTGTTCCATTGGTCTACTTGTCTGTCACTATACCAGTACCATGCAGTTTTGATCACAATTGCTCTGTAGTACAGTTTTAGGTCCGGCATGGAGATTGCACCAGAGGTTCTTTTATCCTTGAGAAGAGTTTTTGCTATCCTTGGTTTTTTGTTATTCCAGATGAATCTGCCGATTGCCCTTTCTAATTCATTGAAGAATTGAGTTGGAATTTTGATGGGGATTGCATTGAATCTGTAGATTGCTTTTGGCAAGATGGCCATTTTTACAATGTTGATCCTGCCAATCCATGAGCATGGGAGATCTTTCCATCTTCTGAGATCTTTTTTAATTTCTTTCTTTAGAGACTTGAAGTTCTTATCATACAGATCTTTCACTTCCTTAGTTAGAGTCACGCCAAGGTATTTTATATTATTTGTGACTATTGAGAAGGGTGTTGTTTCCCTAATTTCTTTCTCAGCCTGTTTATTCTTTGTGTACAGAAAGACCATTGACTTGTTTGAGTTTATTTTATATCCAGCTACTTCACCTAAGCTGTTTATCAGGCTTAGGAGTTCTCTGGTGGAATTGTTAGGGTCACTTATATATATTATCATATCATCTGCAAAAAGTGATATTTTGACTTCTTCCTTTCCAATTTGTATCCCCTTGATCTCCTTTTGTTGTCTAATTGCTCTGGCTAGGACTTCAAGTACAATGTTGAATAGGTAGGGAGAGAGTGGACAGCCTTGTCTGGTCCCTGATTTTAGTGGGATTGCTTCCAGCTTCTCTCCATTTACTTTGATGTTGGCTACTGGTTTGCTGTAGATTGCTTTTATCATGTTTAGGTATGGGCCTTGAATTCCTGATCTTTCCAAGACTTTTATCATGAATGGATGTTGGATTTTGTCAAATGCTTTCTCAGCATCTAACGAGACGATCATGTGGTTTTTGTCTTTGAGTTTGTTTATATAGTGGATTACATTGATGGATTTCCGTATATTGAACCATCCCTGCATCCCTGGGATGAAACCTACTTGGTCAGGATGGATGATTATTTTGATGTGTTCTTGGATTCGGTTAGCAAGAACTTTATTGAGGATTTTTGCATCGATATTCATAAGGGAAATTGGTCTGAAGTTCTCTATCTTTGTTGGGTTTTTTTGTGGTCTAGGTATCAGAGTAATAGTGGCTTTATAAAATGAGTTGGGTAGAGTACCTTCTGTTTCTATTTTGTGGAATAGTTTGTGAAGAACTGGAATTAGGTGTTCTTTGAAGATCTGATAGAACTCTGCACTAAACCCATCTGGTCCTGGGCTTTTTTTGGCTGGGAGACTATTAATAACTTCTTCTATTTCTTTAGGTGATATGGGACTGTTTAGATGGTCAACTTGATCCTGATTCAACTTTGGTACCTGGTATCTGTCCAGAAATTTGTCCATTTCGTCCAGGTTTTCCAGTTTTGTTGAGTATAGCCTTTTGTAGAAGGACCTGATGGTGTTTTGGATTTCTTCAGGATCTGTTGTTATGTCTCCCTTTTCATTTCTGATTCTGTTAATTAGGATTTTGTCCCTGTGCCCTCTAGTGAGTCTAGCTAAGGGTTTATCTATCTTGTTGATTTTCTCAAAGAACCAACTCCTCGTTTGGTTAATTCTTTGAATAGTTCTTGTTTCCACTTGGTTGATTTCACCCGAGTTTGATTATTTCCTGCCTTCTACTCCTCTTGGGTGAATTTGCCTCCTTTTCTTCTAGACCTTTTAGGTGTGTTGTCAAGCTGCTAATGTGTGCTCTCTCTAGTTTCTTTTTGGAGGCACTCAGAGCTATGAGTTTTCCTCTTAGGAATGCTTTCATTGTGTCCCATAAGTTTGGGTATGTTGTGGCTTCATTTTCATTAAACTCCAAAAAGTCCTTAATTTCTTTCTTTATTCCTTCCTTGACCAAGGTATCATTGAGAAGAGTGTTGTTCAGTTTCCACGTAAATGTTGGCTTTCTATTATTTATTTTGTTATTGAGGATCAGCCTTAGTCCATGGTGATCTGATAGGATGCATGGGACAATTTCAATATTTTTGTATATGTTGAGGCTTGTTTTGTGACCAATTATGTGGTCAATTTTAGAGAAGGTACCATGAGGTGCTGAGAAGAAGGTATATCCTTTTGTTTTAGGATAAAATGTTCTGTAGATATCTGTTAAATCCATTTGTTTCATCACTTCTGTTAGTTTCACTGTGTCCCTGTTTAGTTTCTGTTTCCATGATCTGTCCATTGGTGAAAGTGGTGTGTTGAAGTTTCCTACTATTATTGTGTGAGGTGCAATGTGTGCTTTGAGCTTTACTAAAGTTTCTTTAATGAATGTGGCTGCCCTTGTATTTGGAGCATAGATATTCAGAATTGAGAGTTCCTCTTGGAGGATTTTACCTTTGATGAGTATGAAGTGCCCCTCCTTGTCTTTTTTGATTATTTTGGGTTGGAGTCGATTTTGTTAGATATTAGAATGGCTACTCCAGCTTGTTTCTTCATACCATTTGCTTGGAAAATTGTTTTCCAGCCTTTCATTCGGAGGTAGTGTCTATCTTTTTCTGTGAGATGAGTTTCCTGTAAGCAGCAAAATGTTGGGTCTTGTTTGTGTAGCCAGTTTGTTACTCTATGTCTTTTTATTGGGGAGTTGAGTCCATTGATATTAAGAGATATTAAGGAAAAGTAATTGTTGCTTCCTGTTATTTTTGTTGTAAAGTTGGCATTCTGTTTTTGTGGCTGTCTTCTTTTAGTTTTGTTGAGGGATTATCTTCTTGTTTTTTCTAGGGCGTGGTTCCCGTCCTTGTATTGGTTTTTTTCTGTTATTATCCTTTGAAGGGCTGGATTCGTGGAGAGATAATGGGTGAATTTAGTTTTGTCATGGAATACTTTGGTTTCTCCATCTATGGTAATTGAGAGTTTGGCTGGGTATAGTAGCCTGGGCTGGAATTTGTGTTCTCTTAGTGTCTGTATAACATCTGTCCAGGCTCTCCCGGCTTTCATAGTCTCTGGTGAAAAATCTGGTGTAATTCTGATAGGCTTGCCTTTATATGTTACTTGACTTTTTTCCCTTACTGCTTTTAGTATTCTATCTTTATTTAGTGCATTTGATGTTCTGATTATTATGTGTCGGGAGGAATTTCTTTTCTGGTCCAGTCTATTTGGAGTTCTCTAGGCTTCTTGTATGTTCATGGGCATCTCTTTCTTTAGATTTGGGAAGTTTTCTTCAATAATTTTGTTGAAGATGTTTGCTGGTCCTTTGAGTTGAAAATCTTCATTCTCATCCACTCCTATTATCCGTAGGTTTGGTCTTCTCATTGTGTCCTGGATTTCCTGGATGTTTTGAGTTAGGATCTTTTTGCATTTTCCATTTTCTTTGATTGTTGTGCCGATGTTCTCTATGGAATCTTCTGCACCTGAGATTCTCTCTTCCATCTCTTGTATTCTGTTGCTGATGCTGGCATCTATGGTTCCAGATTTCTTTCCTAGGGTTTCTATCTCCAGCGTTGCCTCACTTTGGGTTATCTTTATTGTGTCTACTTCCCTTTTTAGGTCTAGTATGGTTTTGTTCATTTCCATCACCTGTTTGGATGTGCTTTCCTGTTTTTCTATAAGGACTTCTACCTGTTTGGTTGTGTTTTCCTGTTTTTCTTTAAGGACTTGTAACTCTTTAGCAGTGTTCTCCTGTATTTCTTTAAGTGAGTTATTAAATTCCTTCTTTATGTCCTCTACCATCATCATGAGATATGCTTTTAAATCCAGGTCTACCTTTTCAGGTGTGTTAGGGTGCTCTGGACTGGGCGAAGTGGGCCTTCTGGGTTCTGATGATGGTGAGTGGTCCTGGTTTCTGTTAGTAGGATTCTTACGTTTACCTTTCGCCATCTGGCAATCTCTGGAGTTCGTTGTTATAGTTGTCTTTGTTTAGAGATTGTTCCTCTGTTGCTTTTGTTACCCTCTATCAGCAGACGTGGGAGACTAGCTCTCTCCTCTGAGTTTCAGTGGTCAGAGCAGTCTCTGCAGGCAAGCTCTCCTCTTTTAGGGAAGGTGCATAGTTATCTGGTGTTTGGACCTCCTCCTGGCTGAAGATGAAGGCCCAAAACAGGATCTTTCCCAGAAGCTGTGTTGCTTTGGCCAGGAAGGTGGCGGGTTGTCTGGAGCCGAAGATGGCGCCGCCTCAGAAGTTCTGTGGCTCTCGCCTGTCCCAGAAAAGGCTGGCCTCTGTATTCCACACCGTCACCCGTGCAGCCTGCCCTCCGCGGAGTCCCGGAGCCAAGGAGGCTCCCGCCGGGGCCCGAGGCACAAACCTCTCGGGCGGGGCAGACCCCTGTGCTCTCACCAGGAAGGTGGCCGGTTGTCTCGCCAGTTGAGTTTTCAAACTGCTGATATTCATAAGTGGACTTCCATAATCATCTGGTGTTTATCAAGCACAATGAGAGGTAAATGGCCATCTTGTCCAAAATGTTCCAACATGCAAATGCACACAACTTCATAAAGCTCATAGCTATTCTCTTGTGCCCATATGTATATTTTCCTGAAATCATAAAGCCACTTTTGACTTTTCTGTTAATACCTCTGGTTTTCCCTTCACCTCATCTCTAACCTAAGTTTTTGCTTCATCCTGTTCTGGGAGGTGCCACTATATATGATTACTGTCTCAGATTTAAATAACTTCTTTCTTTTGACAGTTGACAAAAGTAATGAGCAATTTAAGATAGCTTTTCAGTTTGAAGTCATTTTCCTTCTCCCTATTATGACTGCATTCATTATTGCTGCTCTTGAAGGAAAATTTGTATAAATGGAAAGAAAACCTGTATTTTAGATAAATATACTCAAAATATTATTTTCAAGAAACTCCAACTAAAATGATATCTAATTATTCATGTGAAATGAACCTGTAAATATACAATAACATGATAGCATAATAAGCTTTCAGCTTCACTGCTGTATATATGATTGTTCTTTGTTGCTATGTTATGACCTCATGTTAGCAAAATACGAAATTCTGTGAAGAAAAAGCCTTTGCTCTTACGAAACAAAAAGTACCCTATTTTCATAGCATGAATCAAATTGCTTGTCCTTGAGGACTTTTCCATCAGGAAATTAGAATGAGGTCTCTTCTGTCACTTTGATCTTTGGTGACTTTTCCAGCACACTTAGAATCAGTTGACTTTCTGGCACTACTAATACTCTTCATCACTTAGTGATCACAATACAATGGAACTGCCTCCACTATGCCCTGCCTGCAGGAACTAAGCAAGATATTGCTGTAAGTTGAAGAAAGTTCTGCCCTAATGGAAGGACTGTGAAAAATGAACCACTATGTCTAGTTGTGGACAAACTGTGTTGCAGTGGGCCCAGTGCCTATGAAATGAAACATATAATTCATCATAAAATATCTTTATTCTAAAAAAAATAACTAAAAAAAAACCCCATGGAGATACACTGTGCTCTGTTCCATTAGCTCCATCCTCTGGCCCAGACTCTGCCTGCCTTTAGATGTTGGCTTTCTGGGTTCCAGGAACATCCAGGTGAGACACCTACCCCATAATCCTCTTCATGTTAGTTACAACTGAGGCACAACCAGCAAGCCCCTTCATGCTAAATGTCTTAAAGAGATGGATAGAAGGTGCATGTCTGAATAAAATAAAGGAAACATACACTAAGACAATAAGAAACATTAAATTAAAGGAGAGACACTTAAAATAATCTGACAAAAATCAGGGACAAGATAAGGCAGTCCACTCTCTCCCTTTCTATTCAATGTAGTTCTTGAAGTTATAGCTAGAGCATTAAGGCAACTGAAGGAGATTAAAGGGATAAACTTGGAAAGGAAGAAGTCCAAGTATTGCTATTCACAGATGATATGATAGTATAAAAAGTGACACCAAAAATTATACCAGAGACCTGCCAGAGCTGATAAACATAGTCAATAATGTGGCAAGATAAGAAGTTAACTCAAATTAGTAGCAGTGCTTTATAGGAAAAATAAGTTGGCTGGAAAGAAATTAGGGAAGCAACAGTCTTCAAAATATCCACAAAAATATAAGATACCTTGATGTACCTCTAAGCAAACAAGATAAATACCTGTATGACAAGAGCTTCAAGTCTCTGAAGTCATATATTGAGAAAGATATCAGAAGATGGCAAGATCTCCATGCTCATGAATCTAAAACATTAGCCTAGTAAATATGGCCACCTTACAAAAAGCAGTCTACAGATTCAATGCAATACCCATTATAATTCCAATACAATCCTTTACCTTGAAAGAAAAGTACTCACCTATACATAAGAAATTACACAGGGTAGCTAAAGCAATCCTGTACAATAAAAGAACTCCTGGAAGTACCATCCCTGATTTCAATCTATACTACAAAGAAATTAATAATAATAATAATAATAATAATAATAATAATAATAATATGCATAATATTTGCTTAAGGGCAGACAGGTTGGTCAAAGAAACTGACTTAAAGACCCAGAAAAAATCCTCACTTCTACTGACACTGGATTTGTGACAAAGAAGCCTAAACTCTAGAATGGGGTATTATTATAATATTTTTTGACAGTAAAAGCAAAAAGGGGAAATATGCATTGTGTTACAGAAACAAATGCACAAGGATTTCTATTGTCATTTTCATCAAATCAACTTTTGTGGCCAGTAAAACTCATTTTCAACCAATGCTTTACTCCTTATATGTGGGGAACACTTTGTGACAGGATGTAAGAGTTTCCTCTCAGGGATGATGACCCAGTTGTTACTCAGGGTTCTAAGAATTAAACCTATGTTAAACTTACTGTTTTCCTCACAGATTATCAGGTATTGTATAAAGGTGGAACACACAGGCTGGCTGGGTTGCCATGGGCTACATGCTAAGACCATAGTTTCCAGAAGCCTGAGATTCAGCTAGAAAATGATTCCAAAGGGTAAAATAGGCATTGCAAGAGTCCATGTTGGTTCTTCACATAGGTGTACTCAGACTCCAAATTGAAAGGGTGCTTACTATTTCAAAGTGAGTACTTTGGGGGATTGAAGGAATAAAATTTAATGGCACGTGGATGAAAATGAGGTCAACCTACTACTATAGTGCCTGGAAGAAAAGCAGGTACATCATCAGACAGTCACAGAAAAGAGAGCTGGATATCAAAATATTAAGAAATTCAAGAACCAAGGCAGTTGCGTGGTGAAGAGCTCTAGGTCAGCGGCGCCCCGCCCCCCACCGTTCACTGCACAGTAGAATAACTGCCAGGCACAGAGATGGATTTCATTTCCAAGACATCTTAATGACAAAGGTTAACATACTAGTCACCAGCAGTGAAAGCAAGGCAGGTCCCTCCTCGCGCTAGTTTTCTGGGGAAAAAAGGAAAAGCTTAGGAAAGCTGATACATCTTTTGCCACATAACTCCCAACCTGCTCCTCGGCCCTGTCGCCCAGTCCCAGTTACCTGTTATTTCTGTCTCTGTCATTCGTGACATCATCTGCAAATCTGACCCTTTTCTGAACCGTGGCAATACCATCTCTGCTAGGAGCCTTGTGGATCTTTCTAAAAGCTCTGATGCTTTTGAGTTCTGAAAGAACTGAGGCTAGGAGCATCCCAGCACTGCCCTCTAGGGCGCTGAAGGACCCCCTCTGGCTGGTGGAGGGGCCAGAGGAACCTTGGATTCCTGTTGCCAAAGAACTTCTCCATAGTGGAGTTCCCCACCCACCCACCCCGAGTCACCCTAGCCCTGCCCTCCCCCTTGGTTTTCGGCCACCCTCAGAATCAACAAACTGTTATATATCAGAAAGGAAGCCAAGTGAGATTTGTCACCACCACCAGCACCACCACGACAAAGCTCCCACAATCAGGCTCAGTAGGAGAGAGTGCAGGCAGCACAGGTACTCCTGTCAACTGAAATCCATCCGACTGTTGCCAAGCAACGCATCACAACACAGGCATGGGCACTCCAACCAATTAGAAAGCCTAGATCAAACTACTATGATAGGAGTTCTCAGAAATCTTTGTTTATGCTCATGGCCTGATCTGGGAAATTGGGTTACTAGCTCAATCTAGCCTTGGATCAGAGAGACCCCGTGTTTGCTGGGCACTGCTGGACCCTTCTGGGGCCTGCTGGAGCATGCTGGGACCTGCTGGAGCATGCTGAAGCCTGTACCAGTTTAGTCTCCAAGAGAAGTTTCCTAAAACCCTGTCAGTCACACTGCCCTTTCTTTGACTTCCTTCCCAAGGCAAAATGCCACTGTGCCCCCACTGGTCTGTCTGAGGATTTAGTAGGAGCCACTAGGCCAGGAAGAAGACTTTGGTGACTCCAAAAGCAGTGACATTATGTTGGTTTTCTTGGTTTGTTGGTTGGTTGGTTTGGTTTGGTTTGGTTTTGGAGGGTTTGATTTTTGTTTTTTTGTTTTTTTTTGTATTTTTTTGTAGTTTGGGGTGGTGTTTTTTATTCCAAGATGGACTTTCACTAATGGATAGCAGGCTAGACTTACCTCCAAAAAAAACCATCCTGGCCCAGAACTCACAGAAATCTGCCTGCCTCCACCTCAAATATGCCAGGATTAAGAAAATGTACCACCACACCCAGTCATCTTTGCAATTTTTTTTTCAGTAGAAACATGTACCACTAATTGTGATGAATGAAAAGTCATCCTGTCCCGTGATGCCTGTCTTTTCTGCCCCTTGGAGCAGTCTTGCCTTCATTGTATTCCTGCTGCTGGATGTGTCTGCTTGAGTTAGGGACATTTTCAACATTTTAATTATTTACTCCTTTACTTATCATGAGCCCCATAATTTCTTTTTCTCATGGTAATTATGTAAGTGTGATATATGAGTGAACATGAGCCTGGAAACAACAAAGGAAAGAGTGTTAGTCTGCAGTACACTATTTTTGAGTTTCTGCATCCAATATCCTGCCTCCAGCTCAAGCCTTGGCTTCCATGATAAGCAGACAGGAACACTTTCCTCCTCTGATCTGGTTATCATCAGGGTTGTATTATAGCAGCCTTGGGACACTCAGATATTAAGGTTTTAGTCTCCCATGTGTGGACAGCTTTCCTGAGCTAGGTGCAAAATGGAGGACTGTCTTGTCTAAGTGGGAATTCCTCTTCTCTGCCTGATTTGGGGAACCTGACCCCAACATTCTCTTCTTAAAGAATGTCACATAGCCTTGTTGAGATTACAGGTTCAACTTCCTTTCTCCTGATAAGAACCTGTACAGCAAGCACTAGGGATTCCTGCTATGCCTCTCCATGCAAATGAGGCATTCCCAGTACCTTAAGCTCCAGCCAATAATACATATTCAACCTGGAAATACCCACCCTCTTCCCCAAAACTAGATAGCCATTCCTCACCCCAAATAAAGCAGAGCTGCCTCACTGAGGCTGATCCTGGAAGTCAGTCATTCTGTCACAATCATACTCTCTGCTACCCAAACACTGCCCACCTAACTTCAGCTCCCCCAGCACTCGTGGATTAGTAGCCAATGACCCATGGAGAAGGAGGACACACACAGCAACAGAGCCATGAACTGGGACAGGAAACTGGCTAAAAGCACTCTCCTTATGATATCCACAGGTTAGAAGCCCCCTCCCACATTTACATGACTTACATTGGAGTTTCCCTTGGGAGTCTCTAAACATCTGCATTTTGGTCAAGCATCATCAACATGTGGGTCAAATAAACATCTCACCAGGATCTCACTGGAAAGCTGATTTTCTCCCCACTGTTTTTCTCACAGTCGTCAATCTTAATGGGTGCCATGATCATTCTTCCACTTCCTAACAGTCAACAGTTCAGCTCAAAAGAAAGGCTTCATTAGAACTACTAGTTGAGCTAAATCTGCATTGTTCACAATTTAGAGTGTGAGTTAGTGCTGCACCTGTCATTGGAGTCTCTTTCATTGTTACAGTATGGGTGCCACTTGTAAATCAAAAGTACTAATGACCAGATAAGAGTTCTATACATAGTGTTAATTCCAGTTGGTCATTAGCTGGTGTTGCTCTAACCTTACTGCTTTGTGATTGTTGACCTTTGCTGCATATATATTACACTCTCCCAAATTATCTTCACTGCTGTATATATGATTGTTCTTTGTTGCTATGTTATGTCCTCATGTTAGCAAAATATGAAAAAGCCTTGCTCTTAAGAAACAAAAAGTACCCTATTTGCATAGCATGAATCAAATTGCTTGTCCTTGAGGACTTTCCATCAGGAAATTAGAATGAAGTCTCTTCTGTCACCTTGATCTTTGGTCAGTTTTCCAGCACACTTAGAATCAGTTGACTTTCTGGCACTACTAATACTCTTCATCACTTAGTGATCAGAATACGATGGAACTGCCTCCACTATGCCCTGCCTGCAGGAACTAAGCAAGATATTGCTGTAAGTTGAAGAAAGTTCTGCCCTAATGGAAGGACTGTGAAAAATGAACCACTATGTCTAGTTGTGGACAAACTGTGTTGCAGTGGGCCCAGTGCCTATGAAATGAAACATATAATTCATCATAAAATATCTTTATTCTAAAAAAAATAACTAAAAAAAAAACCCCATGGAGATACACTGTTCTCTGTTCCATTAGCTCCATCCTCTGGCCCAGACTCTGCCTGCCTTTAGATGTTGGCTTTCTGGGTTCCAGGAACATCCAGGTGAGACATCTACCCCATAATCCTCTTCATGTTAGTTACAACTGAGGCACAACCAGCAAGCCCCTTCATGCTAAATGTCTTAAAGAGATGGATAGAAGGTGCATGTCTGAATATAATAAAGGAAACATACACTAAGACAATAAGAAACATTAAATTAAAGGAGAGACACTTAAAATAATCTGACAAAAATCAGGGACAAGATAAGGCCTCTCTCCCTTTCTATTCAATGTAGTTCTTGAAGTTATAGCTAGAGCATTAAGGCAACTGAAGGAGATTAAAGGGATAAACTTGGAAAGGAAGAAGTCCAAGTATTGCTATTCACAGATGATATGATAGTATAAAAAGTGACACCAAAAATTATACCAGAGACCTGCCAGAGCTGATATACATAGTCAACAATGTGGCAAGATAAGAAGTTAACTCAAATTAGTAGCAGTGCTTTATAGGAAAAATAAGTTGGCTGGAAAGAAATTAGGGAAGCAACAGTCTTCAAAATATCCACAAAAATATAAAATACCTTGATGTAACTCTAAGCAAGCAAGACAAATACCTGTATGACAAGAGCTTCAAGTCTCTGAAGTCATATATTGAGAAAGATATCAGAAGATGGAAAGATCTCCATGCTCATGAATCTAAAACATTAGCCTAGTAAAAATTGCCATCTTACAAAAAGCATTCTACAGATTCAATGCAATACCCACTATAATTCCAATACAATCCTTTATCTCTAGTGGCCTATGAGCACTTAATGAACTGTTTAATGTCCTTAGTCACTGCTAACATGCAAATCAAAATGACTCTGATATTCCATCTTACAATCAATCAATGTGTAAATTTAATATTTCAAGTGACATTCCCACACCATTGGTGAGCATGAATCCCTGACAGTATTAATGATACTCTGTTATGCTTGCAGATCAGATTCTAGCATGGCTCTCATCTGAGAGGTTCACCCAGCAGCTGACTAAGACAAATGTGGAAACCCACAGGCAAACAGTGGATGGAGTTTGGGAACTCTTAAGGAAGAATGGCAGGAAGGTTACAAACTCCTCAGGAAGACCAACAGTATCAACTAAACTGGAGCCTTCAGAATCTCAGAGACTGAACCAAGAAGCAAAAAACATACATGGGCTAAACACCGGCTACCCCAGAATAAGTAGTAGTTGTAAATCTAGGCCTTAACGTGAGTTTCAAACAACTGGAGAAGGGGCTATTCCAACAGCTGTTGCCTCTACTTGGGATATGTTCTTCCACCTGGGATGCTTAATTGACCTCAGTAGGTAAGGATGTGTCCGGCCTCAAGAGATTTGATATACTTGGGTAGGGGGATATTAAGGAGGCCCCCAACCACTCAGAAGAGAAGAGGAGGTGGGATGGAGAAGGATTGTGGGAAGGGGTGTCTGGGAGGTACGCAATTAACAACATGTAACGTAAATAATTAACAAAACCAGTAATAATGAATTAAATTTATCTTTTAATTTAATGTTTTATTTATCTACCTTTCAAATATTGTTCCACTTTCTGGTATCCCCTCTGCAAACCCTCTATCCAATCCCCTCTCCCCTTTGCCTCTAAGAGGGAGTTCCTCCATCCACCTACCCACTCCTGTCTCACCACTGTATCATCTCCCTTTGCTGGAAAACAAGCCTCCACAGGGCCAAGCACCTTCCCCTCGCACTGATGCCAGATAAGGCAATCCCCAGCTAACTAGTATCGGGAGCCATAGACCCTCCCATGTATACCCTTTGGTTGTTGGTTAAGTACCTGGTCACTCTGAGGGATCCAGTTAGCTGATAGTTGTTCATCCTAAGGGATTGCAAACCCCTTTGGCTCCTTCAGTCCTTCCCCTATGTTTTCCATTGATGTCCCAGGGCTCAATCCAATGGTTGACTGTGAGTATATGCATGTCTTAGTCAAGTACTGACAGAGCCTCTGAGAAGACAGCCATAGGCTCCTGTCAACAAGCACTTCTTGTCATCAGCAATAGTGTCAGGGTTTGGTGGATGCGAATGAGATGTATCCCAAGGTGGGGCAGTCTCTAGATGGCTTTTCCTTCAGTCTCTGCTCCAATTTTTGTCCCTGTGTTGTCTTTATACAGCAACAAAATTGGGTTAAAAATTTTGAGACATGTTCATGATCCTATCCCTCAACTTGGGGCCATGCCTATCTACTGGAGGTGGTCTCTTCAGGTTCTATCTCCCTGCTGTAGTGTATTTCAGCTAATGTCATCCCCATTGGGTCCTGGAAGACTCTTGCATCCCTGGGGCCTGGGATTTTCTAGTGGTTCACCTCATTCACCACCCCGCACTGTTACATATTTCAACTCTTCTCCTGGTGTTCTGGACTTCTCTTCCCATACCTGTTCCTTCTGCCCCCTTTTCCCTCCCAGTCCTCACTCCCATGCAGGTTCCTCCCTCCCTCTGCCTACCATGATTATTTTGTTCCCCCTTCTAAATGAGAATGAAGCATACAGACTTTGGCCTTCCTTCTTCTAAGCTCCACATGGTCTGTGAGATATATCATGGATAATCTGAGCTTTGGGGCATTAGTGAGTATATACCATACATGTCCTTTTGGGGCTTGGATACCTCAGGATGGAAATTTCTAGTTCCTTCCATCTGCCTGCAAAAATTTTGAAGTGATAATTTTTTGTCGCTGAGTTGTATTCCATCCTATAAATGTACCACATTTGATGGGGATTGTATTAAATCTGTTGATTGCATTTGGCAAGTTGGCCATTTTTACTATGTTAACCCTACCAATCCAGGAACATGGAAATATATTTCCATCTTCTGAGGTATTCTTCAATTTCTTTCTCCAGAGTCTTGAAGTTCTTGTCATATGGATCTTTCACGTGCTTGATTACAGTTACACCAAAATATTTTATATTATTTGTGACTACTATAAAAGGTGTTGTTTCCATAAGTTCTTTCTTAGCCCACTTATCCTATATATAGAGGAAAGCTAGTGATTTGTTTGAATATTTTTTTTATCCAGCACTTTGTTGATGTTGTTTATCACATGTAGGAATTCTCTGGTAGAATAATGGAATACATACATTCCATTATGTACACTATCATATCATCTGCAAGTAGTGATATTTTGACTTCTTACTTTCCAATTTGTAACCCTTTGACCTCCTTTTGTTGTCTTATTGCTCTAGCTAGAACTTCAAGAACTATACTGAATAAACAGGCAGAGAGTGGGCAACCATATCTTGTCACTGATTTTAGTGGGATTACTTCAAGTTTCTCTCCATTTAATTTGATGTTGGCCACTGATTTGCTGTATATCACTTTTATTATTAGGTATGTGTCTTAAATTCCTGATCTTTCTAAGGTGTTTAACATGAAGGGGTGTTGTACTTTGTCAAAGATTTTCTCATCATCTAATGAGATGATCATGTTTTTTTCTTCCAGTTTCTTTATATGGTATACTGTGTTGATTAATATTGAACCACCCCTGCATTTCTGGAATGAAGCCTACTAGCTCCTGGTGGATGATGTTTTTGATTTGTTCTTGGATTCAGTTTTCCAGTATTTTTTCTCTTCTCTTCTCTTCTCTTCTCTTCTCTTCTCTTCTCTTCTCTTCTCTTCTCTTCTCTTCTCTTCTCTTCTCTTCTCTTCTCTTCTTTCTTTCATTTTGTTTTTTGCATATTTCTTTTGATCATAATGGAATTTGGCCTGAAATCTTTTTTTGTTGAGTCTTTGTATGATTTAGGAATCAAGGTTGCTGTAGCCTCATAGAATGTGCTGGCAATGTTCCTTCTGTTTGCATTTTGTGGAATAATTTGAGCAGTATTGGAATCAGTTCTTCTTTGAAAATCTTGTAAAATTCTGAGTATCAAAGTAATTATGGTTTCATAGAATGAATTAAGTAGTGTTTCTTCTGTTTCTATTTTATAGAATAGTTTGAGGAATGTTGATATTAGCTTTTCTTTGAAAGTCTGGTTGAATTCTGCACTAAAGCCATCTGGCCCTGGGCTTTTTTTAGTTGGGAGATGCTTAATGACTGCCTCTATTTCCTTAGGGTATATGGGTCTGTTTAGATAGTTTATCTGCTCTTGATTTAACTTAGGTACAGGGTATCTGTTTAGAAAATCAAACATTTCATCTACATTTTCCAGTTTTGTTGAATACAGGCTTTTGTGGTAGAGCCTGATGTTTTAAAATTTCCTCAGTTTTTGTTGTTATTTATCCCTTTTCATTACTGATTTTGTTAATTTGTGTATATCTCTTTGCCCTTTAATTTAGTTTAGTTAGTTTGGCTAGGGGTTTATCTATCTTGTTGATTTTCTCAAAGAACCAGCTTTTGATTTGTTGATTCTTTGTATTACTCTCTTTGTTCCTATTTGGCTGATTTCCACCATGATTTTGACTATTTCCTACAGTGTATTCCTCTTGGGTATGTTTGCTTCTTTTTGTTTGAGGGACTTTTAGGCATGCTGTTAAGTTGCTAATGTAGGATCTCTCCACTTTCATTACAAGGACACTTACTGCTATGGATTTTCCTCTTAGCACGGTTTTGGGTTTTGTGTCCCATACGTTTGAGTATGCTGTGTCATCATTTTCAGTGAATTCCAGAAAATCTTTAATTTCTTTATTTCTTCCCTGACCAAGTTATCATTGAGTAGAGAGTTCAGTTTCCATGTGTATGTGGGATTTCTGTTGTTTTTGCTGTTACTGAAGACCACCCTTAGGGCATGGTGATCTGATAGGATGCATGGAATTATTTGTGTACTGGTTTGAGGGTTGTTTTGTGACCAATTATATGGTCAGTTTTGGAGAAGGTACCATGAGGTGCTAAGAACAAGGTATATTCTTTTGCTTTAGGGTGAAATGTTCTGTAGAGATCTGTTAAATCCATTTGGTTCATTACCTTTCTTAGTTTCACTGTGTCTCTTAGGTTCACTGTGTCTCTGTTTAGTTTCTGTTTCAAGGACCTATCCGTTGGTGAGAGTTGGGTGTTGTAGTCTCCCACTATTATTGTGTGGGGTTCAGTATGTGTTTTGAGCTTTAGTAAAGCTTCTTTTATGAATGTGGGTGCTCTTGCCTTTGGGGCATAGATGTTTAGAATTGAGAGTTCATCCTGGTAGGTTTTTCCTTTGATGACTATGAAGTGTCATTCCCCATCATGCTCGATAAGTTTTGTTTGAAAGTCTATTTTATTGGATATTAGGATGGCAACTCCCACTTGTTTCTTAGGACCATATGCTTGGAAACTTCTTTCCAGCCTTTTACTCTGAGGTAGTTTCTGTCTTTGTTATTGAAGTGTGTTTCTGGTATGTAGGAAAATGCTGGATCATGCTTGCATATCCAGTCTGTTAGCCTATGTCATTTTTATTGGGAATATTGATATTGTGATATATTAAATACAAATGATTGTTAGTTCCTGTTATGTCTGTCATTGTAGGTGATGTTGTGTGTATGTGATTCTCTTTAGTTTTGTTGTGATATGCTTAATATCTTGTTTTTTTTCTTTTGTGTAGGTAACCTCCTTTTGTTGGAGTTTTCCTTCTTGCATCTACTGTAGGGTTGTATTGATACATAAATATTGTTTAAATTTGGTTGTGTCCTGGAATATTTTGGTTTCTCCATCTATGATGATTGAGAATTTTTCCACTTATAGTAGCCTAGGCTGTCATTTGTGTTCTCTTAGGGTGTGCCTGACCTCTGTCCATGCTTTTCTGGCTTTAAGGGTCTCTGTTGAGAAGTCTGATGTAATTCTGATAGGTCTGCCTTTATATATTACTTGGCCTTTTTCCCTTACAACTTTCAATATTCTTTATTTGTTCCATGTATTTACTGTTTTGATTATTCTGTGATGAGAGGATTTTCTTTTCTGGTCCAATCTATTTGGTGTTCTATAGGCTTCTTGTACATTTAAAGCCATCTCTTTCTTTAGGTTGAGGAAGTTTTCTTCTATTATTTTGTTGAAGAAGTTCTCAGGTTCTTTGACCTGGGAATCTTAGCTCTCCTCTATTCCTATTATTCTTAGATTTGGTCTTTTCATTGTGTCCTGTATTTCCCAGATGTTTTGGGTTAGGAGTTTTTTATGTTTTGAATTTTCTTTACTGTTGTGTCAATTTCTTCTACAGTATTTCTACACCTGAGATTCTTTCTTCTAACTCTTGTATTCTGTTTTTGATGCTTGAATCTACAGTTCCTGACCTCTTTTCTAGGTTTTCCATTTCCAGGTTTGCCTGTTTGTGTTTTCTTTATTGTTTCTACTTCTAGTTTTAGGTCTTGGACCACTTTGTTCAATTCCTACATCTGTTTGTGTTTTCCTATATTTCTTTAAGGGGATTATTTGTTTCCTCTTTAAGGGCTTCTACCTGTTTACATGTGTTTTGCTGTATTTCTTTCAGTGAGTTATTTGTATCCTCCTTAAAGGACTCTATTATCTTCATGAGATAGGATTTTAGGTCATTTTTCTGGTGTGTTGGGATATCCAGGGCTTGCTGTGGTAGGAAAACTGGGTTCTCATGATACCAGAGTATATTGACTTCTGTTCCTTATGATCTTGCACTTGCCTCTCACTACCTGGTTATCTCTAGTGTTAACTGCCCTGGGTATTTCTGTCTAGAGCCTGCCTGCTGGGTCCCTGCATTGCTACAGATCTCCTGGGAGGCCTGTGGCCCTAGCTGTAGCAGACCTCCTGGAAGGCCTTCAGACTGTGGGATCTTCAAAGGGGAATGCACACCAGTGTTCTGCTGCCCTGGCATGCAGCAGATCTCCTGGGAGGCCTTCAGACAGTAGGGTCTGTTGCCCTGAGTACAGCTGATCTCCTGGGATGCCTTCAGACTGTGGGGTCTCCAGAGGAGCAGACAAGGTGATGATCTGCTCAGGTGAGAGGTATAGGCCAGAAAACAATTTGACATTTCTAAACTCATAGGTTTACACTTTGATAGCACAGCAAAGGGATACAGGCTGGATGGATGTTTCCTGGCTATGCATCTTTTGAGGCATCTGGGAATAGGGTTGCTACAAACACTCTCATACAAAAACAAGACCTATGTACACAGGCAAAAGGATGAATTACATTAAAAGCCACAACTAGATTTGTCTATGCAAAGAACACTGCTCTTCTTCTGATTGTACTTTCCACAGCTATCTTCTTTCCCCATGTGTGCAAGACAAACACATAAACAAACACACACACACACACACACACACACACACACACACACACACACACACATGAATGCAATTGTCAACCCAGGAATGCAAGCAAACACTGTCAAGACTGAACCAGGCAAGTGCAGCATGTCTGACATCTCAGAAACCAGGAACTGAAGGTATGGATGGGATGGTAAGTTCTAGGTAGACAAGAGTGTTCATGATAAGAACCTGGACTCCCAGGCTCCTGCCTTCCACTCTGTTGCCTTCAAGCTCAGGAATTGATAGGTTTTCTTGTTCAGGGATTGGTGGAATTTTTTTCTTGTAGGGAAGGGCTTGGCCACTCTCCCACATTGGAGCTAAAAAAGACCTTTACAGCTATTAGAAAACCAACAGTTAGGGCCCTTAGAAAGTCTGGGAGTGGGTCTTGTCTCTGGAGCTCCTTAGTCCTGCAGTTTGGCCATTTTCTTGCCTTGATGGTTTACAAAGTATACAAAGTTTATAAAGGTAGTGTTTTCTCTGTCACCTGAGTTGGTGGTGTGTTTCTGCTCAAATGGAAGGGCATGCTGGGACTCTGACACCCAGGAACCACACAGTTCTGAGGTTGGACAGTACCCCAACGGAAGAGTACCCTGAGATGTGAGATTTTAGGAACCTTACAACTCTAAGAGGAAGCCTCCTCAGCAGAGGCACTGCAGTTCCCCAGGAAGGATATGTCCAGCTGAGCTGAGGCACTCAGGAGCCTCAGCCCAGCTTCTTCTTCTCTGCTTCTTCTAATCTTTGCTTCTTTTCTTCTCAGCTTCTTCTGATGAGTCATTCTAGGCAGTAAATCTCATAAAGGAGATTTACTGAAAGGAAGAATCTAGGAAGAGGAGGAAGGAATCCAGGGAAGGCTGCCCTCTGCTCCAGTAGTGGACAATAGGAACTGGACAAATGGGCAGTGGTTATGTATGATTTCTGAAGGAATGGAGTTTCTCAGGGCAGAGATTTCCAGAGTGAGGATTGGTGGAATCTCAAGTCCTGAGCTTGGGACAGTGGGAAGTGCTCAGGGATTGCTGGGTATTGTGGGAAGCTCAGGGATTTGTGGCTTTTTTCACCCCCTTTTCCTTATATCAGGCCCATGGGTTAGTAGGAAGTCCTTTCTGGCTGTAGATAACTATAGCCTCTTTATTCTCCCTGATCCCTTGTCCAGATAGCCAGCACTTCATCTCTACAGCCTACCCCTTGACTTCCTCCCAGTTTCAGTCACTTGCTCTTCCTGTCTCAGCCATTCCTTCCTTTACTGTTGAGAATAAGCCTATGCTACACTATGGCAATATCACCAAGGCTCATAACCTTGTGGCACTTTCACAAGACCTTGTAAGCATTGAGGTGTCTAGGAAAGGGGAGGGTACCAACACTGTCACATTGATTTCCAGGACCCAGAAAGGTCCAGCTCTGGTTGTAAGAGGATGATAAGGACAACTGACTTTGATTCCAGAAGCCCAGGATTTCCTTCATGGTGTTAAGGGTGGGCCTTGCTCCTCCCTTGGCTACCTTTTTCCCCCTAAGCCAGATGGAGCATGAGTAAGCAAGTCCAGCAACTGCCACAGCAAGCTGCCCAGGGCAGCAGTACTAAAACTTCTGTTAATTGCTGGGTGCGAGGGGTTGGAGGAGTGATGGTGACATACCACTGTTGCCAGGCAACGCTTGTAAACACAGGAGGGTGGAGTGTCTGCTGGATAATGGCCAGCCCATGTCAGCCAGCACAGAGTAGTCCTGGCCACTATTAGGGAAGCAGTGTTTACCTGGACTCAAGACTGCAAAGACTGAGGGAAAGTTTTGCTAAAGGCTTTCTAGCTCAAATACCTGGGGTTTCAGCAGCTTCACTTCCTGCAAACTGCATCTAGCCCCAAAGGTGGTCTCCAAGGGAGGAAAGCAGTTTCCTGGCTGACTCTAGTGTTGGTGGCTGGATGTGAACTTTGGAGCAGAAACAGGCTCTCCTGCCAGATGAAATGGAAAGCTACAGTGCCTGCCTTGCCTACTTGCCTTCAGCACAGCCTTTAGTTCCCACATGTGCTCCAGGTTCTCCTTATAAATTTGAAAGGAACCTTACACTTAAGAACATGGTATCATGTTCTGGACATTTCAAGCCTCTTTTCCGTTATGCTTCACAGGCTCGGAACTCTGTTTTCTCACTAAACAGTTATGGGGTCATGACTAGGGATGTGCCTGTTCATCCAGGATTGTCATGCAGTCTGATATCTGAATTTTTCCTCTTCCTCTTCCTCCCCTACCCCGTCCTCATCGAGATCTTCAAGACCTCTTCCATCTAAAGCTGTGAGATCCTCCAGGACTGGTGCTTCACATTTTACCTCTAGGCAATGTCAGGAATGAATGACACTTGCTAAGGATTTTTTGGATTCTCACCATCATCAGCACCCTCCAAATCTGGCAGATGCTCTTTCTATTGCATTCTCTATTGTACGAGGTCTTTCCTTCCCTTGACCTCCAACTTGATCTCCTGCATCAACCTCCCAGTGCTGGGACTATAAATGTGGAGCACCAGGCATATGTCAGGAAGGGGTATCAAATCTGAGGCTTGGTGCCTGATAGGCAAGCATATGACTACCGCCATACTTGCCAAGAAATTCTATACATATCAGATTAAACCTCCATGCTCCATATTCGCCATCTATTCTCAGCACTACATTTTTTAAAACAAAAGCTAGGGATCTTAGTTCAGTCCTGCTAGTGTGTCCCTTAAACCTCAACACTTCAGCAGCAGCAGACAGAGTCATTTGGCTTCAAAGCCATTCTTATCTACACAGCAAGTTCCAGGCCCTGCAGGGCAACCTAGTGAGACCCTGCCTCAAAAAACAAAACAAAACAAAACAAAACAAACAAACAAACAAGAAAACAAAAAAACCCACAAAAAACAAAACAAAAGAAAGCTAGAATGTTCTTCTTTCTCTCCAATAATGCACTCTATGAAATAAAAGACATACTCAGAATATACTAAATAGATGTATATCATACTGCTGACATCTAACATATGAAGAATACAGTCATTTTCACATAAAAGCACATGTGTTATATTTAGTGAAATAATTCAAAACAACCCTTTCCACAGTGAAAAGCCCTGTAGTTCTTCCTTAAACTCATTTGCTAGTTCTAAATGTTTTAAATCATAAAAACATTTTGAATCCACTGATGTTCATAACATTTTTTATCAACTCAGTTTCTTGCTTTCTAGCACAGAACTATTCTAGCATAGGGCTATCAATACTCTGTTCTAGACTGGTTCAATCAACCTGCTATGTACTGAAGGAATAAATCAGAGGAAGTCCTTCTGAAGTGAGCAATCAATCAACAGTCTGTAGAGATAATTTTAATTAATACATAATACCATTGGTTATCAATAAAAGCTGAACAAAGTCATCTGAGTTTTTATTTTCATGTTTACAAGTATTCCATGATATATGTGGGTTTGTTTTCTACTTTATGAAACTAAGACTGAAGGACTAAAGAAGTACAAGGATCGCACAGTATGTATACAGCCAGTATTCTTACAAGATCCAGAATTCCTCTCTGCATGAGGGCAGCACCAACATTGAAAGAGTTATTTAAAATATTTCTTTCATCACAGATCGTCCCTAAGACCCTGATCATGTTCTTTGAGGCCTGTCTAAAGTAGATATTTTCTTTCTTTTTTTTTAATTAGATATTTTCCTCGTTTACATTTTCAATGCTATCCCAAAGGTCCCCCATAGCCACCCCCCCCAATCCCCTACACACCCACTCCCCCTTTTTGGCCCTGGCATTCCCCTGTACTGGGGTATATAAAGTTTGCAAGTCCAATGGGCCTCTCTTTGCAGTGATGGCCCACTGGGTTATCTTTTGATACATATGCAGCTAAAGACAAGAGCTCCCGGGTACTGGTTAGTTCATATTGTTGTTCCACCTATAGGGTTGCAGTTCCCTTTAGCTCCTTGGGTAATTTCTCTAGCTCCTCCATTGGGGGCCGTGTGATCCATCCAATAGCTGACTGTGATCATCCACTTCTGTGTTTGCTAGGCCCCGGCATAGTCTCACAAGAGAGAGCTATATCTGGGTTTTTTCAGCAAAATCTTGCTAGTATATGCAATGGTGTCAGCATTTGGAAGCTGATTATGGGATGGATCCCTGCATATGGCAATCACTAGATGGTCCATCCTTTCGTCACAGCTCCAAATTTTGTCTCTGTAACTCCTTCCATGGGTGTTTTGCTCCCATTTCTAAGAAAGGGTAAAGTGTCCACACTTTGGTCTTCATTCTTGAATTTCATGCGTTTGGCAAGTTGTATCTTATATCTTGGGTAGCCTAAGTTTCTGGGCTAATTTCCACTTATCAGTGAGTACATATTGTGCGAGTTCCTTTGTGATTGGGTTACTTCACTCAGGATGATACCCTCCAGGTCCATCCATTTGCCTAGGAATTTCATAAATTCGTTTTTTTAATAGCTGAGTAGTATTCCATTGTGTAAATGTACCACATTTTCTGTATCCACTCCTCTGTTGAGGGGCATCTGGGTTCTTTCCAGCTTCTGGCTATTATAAACAAGGCGGCTATGAACATAGTGGAGCATGTGTTCTTCTTACCGGTTGGGACATCTTCTGGATATATGCCCAGGAGAGGTATTGCGGGATCCTCCGGTAGTACTATGTCCAATTTTCTGAGGAACCGCCAGACTGATTTCCAGAGTGGTTGTACAAGCTTGCAATCCCACCAACAATGGAGGCGTGTTCCCCTTTCTCCACATCCTCGCCAGCATCTGCTGTCACCTGAGTTTTTGATCTTAGCCATTCTGACTGGAGTGAAGTGGAATCTCAGTGTTGTTTTGATTTGCATTTCCCTGATGATTAAGGATATTGAACATTTTTTCAGGTGCTTCTCTGCCATTTGGTATTCCTCCGGTGAGAATTCTTTGTTCAGCTCTGAGCCCCATTTTTTAATGGGGTTATTTGATTTTCTGGAGTCCACCTTCTTGAGTTCTTTATATATATTGGATATTAGTCCCCTATCCGATTTGGGATAGGTAAAGATCCTTTCCCAATCTGTTGGTGGCCTTTTTGTCTTATTGACAGTGTCTTTTGCTTTGCAGAAGCTTTGCAATTTTATGAGGTCCCATTTATTGATTCTTGATCTTACAGCACAAGCCATTGCTGTTCTATTCAGGAATTTTTTCCCTGTACCCATATCTTCGAGGCTTTTCCCTACTTTCTCCTCTATAAGTTTCAGTGTCTCTGGTTTTATGTGGAGTTCCTTAATCCACTTAGATTTGACGTTAGTACAAGGAGATAGAAATGGATCAATTCGCATTCTTCTACATGATAACCGCCAGTTGTGCCAGCACCATTTGTTGAAAATGCTGTCTTTTTTCCACTGGATGGTTTTAGCTCCCTTGTCAAAGATCAAGTGACCATAGCTGTGTGGATTCATCTCTGGGTCTTCAATTCTATTCCATTGGTCTACTCGTCTGTCACTATACCAGTACCATGCAGTTTTGATCACAATTGCTCTGTAGTACATTTTCTAATCATATAATTATGTCTTTTCTCTTTCAGCTGTTCATGGTAGCCAACTTCATGCTTTCAGGAGTCATGATAACTATGGGCTTCAATTTTCAGTGGCAGCATCTGTCTCTGCACTTCGCTGTCCTGGGTTCTGTTAGTCACAAAAGAAATATGTACGGTTTTAACAGAATGAACTAATTATAAATAACACTGCTGTAATTTTTGTATGTTTCATTTACCATCATGCATCCCTGTGTTCATAGTCATTTCTGCCTTTACTGTACTACAATGTAGCCACACTTGATGAAATGCCCATTACTTGTTTCTGATAATTTTTTCAAACTGGTGACCTCACCACAATGACAGTGGAAACAGGGACTGAATTTTTAATTGGAGGCCACTTAAAAAGCTATTCAAAATCTAAAGACGTGAAAGAGGAAACCTTATAGAAATTACTATTTTATGGATAAACACTGTGGGAAAGAAGTTGAATTTCAGATGTCTAGAAAAGACTGCATCTTTACAATTTTTAAAATGCACATAGAGAGTTTGAAATATAAAAACTAGTAACCTGTGTATTAAGAATACAAGAAGAGTCTGTACAGATACATTTTAACAACTTTATTAACAATAAACCCTACACAGAATAACAACAGTGAGAAGAAACTCTATGTTCTGGTTAGTATTTTTATCAACTTGAATCAGGCTAGAGTCATCTGGAAAGAGAGTTCATACCAAGGAATTGCTTCTATTGGGGTTCATGGGCAAGTCTGTGGAGGTGTTTGTTTTCTTGATTGGTGATTGATGTGGGTGGGCACAGCCTACTATTGAGTGGTGCCACCCCTGGGCAGGTGGTCCTGGATGGTATAATGATACCAGGTTGAGCAAGCCAGGGACAGAAAGCCTATAAGCAGCATTCCTCCATAGCCTCTGCTTCAGTTCCTGCCTCCTTGTCCCTGCTTTGGGATTCTGCCTTGGCTTCCCTTGGTGATCAGTTATAACACAACTCTAAGCTAAAATAAATCATCTCTTCATGGAGATGCTTTTGTAATGGTTTTGACATAACAAGAGAAACCTAAGTCACATTTTTCAGAAATGATATGACACAACCTGTCCTTTTGCATTTTTTCATAGTGCCATAAAATTGAAAGGAGAAAATCAATTTATTAAATGGTTTTCAATAAGGAATAAATAGCATACTGTCAAAGTTGTGTCATTTTGCCCAAGGCCATATTAACTAAATTAGAGTTGGTAATACTTTTTAAAAATATATTCTATGCCACCATCATGGCAAAATATATGCAGTATTTAACATTTAACCTTGTCAGACCTCTAGAAGTGTTTGTAATCTGTTTAATTCATTTTGAATTAATGCTCACTTAGGACACCAGTATTAGATAGACGAATGCTCTTTGCATGCACTGTCTTGTTTTGAAATTTTTGTCATGTTACCATCCACTTTGCTTAAAATATAAGTGTTATGAAATGCTAATTAAGATTCATCCAGTGTTTGAACTAGAAGACCCTGGAGTGGGATAGCTTGGATAGTCACAATGAGTGCATAGTAGAATCCTGGATACAATGTAAGATGATAAACACAGTTTCTAATATTATATACATAGATAAAACATTTGCATGACTTATTCCATTTAATAGCCCAATGTTGTCTTGACATCACAAATGACAAATTTAAGGCAACGTAAGTTAGTTTAACCAAAGTTAAAATATATTAAATTCCAACACCTTTACACAGATTGAGGTTTCCTGTTAGTGTCACCTCCTACTAATCATTTTACATTTCAGATTAGTCTAGTCTTTCACACAGTTGGGTTGTATTAGGCTCAAATCAGGCTGCACTAACTTAGGCTCCTGCATTCCCTGCAGGCCTTATAAGAGGTGCCTGATTGGGACTGGAAAGATAGCTCAGCGGTTAAGAGCCTGACTGCTTTTCTGAAGGTCCTGAGTTCAAATCCCAGCAACCACATGGTGGCTCACAACCATCTGTAACAAGATCTGATGCCCTCTTCTGGTGTGTCTGAAGACAGATACAGTGTACTTACGTATGATAAATATGATAAATAAATAAATCTTTAAAAAAAAAAAGGGCGACTGATTAAGACCTTCTGCCACATACCTGTCTATGATGTTATCTGTCTCCATAATAGCTTCATTACTAAATCTTGGACTCCCTCATGAGTATTACTAATCTTGCCAAATCGTGCCTAGTAGCTACTCAATCTTTTTAAATGAACAGATTACCTACTGAAAATAAATTGAAACATTTAAGAAAAAAAGCAAATATGTGGGTTCACAATTCAACTTGATGAGTTTCCTCCAATGATTTAGGCAGTTGTAGAACTTTCTTCTGTCTCTTGTACCCCAAAGTAGACTTGGTAAATTATGAATTCTCTGGAATTAGAACTTTCAACATTGCTAAATTTGGGAAAATTAATAATTTGTTGGTCAAACTATGACCTATCTAAAATATGAAAAGACCTCCAAAACTTGCAAATAATTATAGCAGGACAGCATTATCAATGGAGAGGCTGTGAAAATAGGGATACATATTTGCCAGAACTACCCTCTGAGCTGGAGAACTTTCTCAAGACAAACCCTAGCCCTTCTGGGTGGATCTGTCAGCATATGATACATTTTAGTGTTTGCCACATTTATGCTGCCAGATCTAATGTTCACCAAAATAGTCTGGCCTAGCTTGCTTAAAGTGACTCACCTGAAAAGTTGAGCTTTGGATAATTTAAATTATACAAAATCAAAATTGATATTCTAGTAATAACAGATATATTGTAGTCTATGTACAATTACACTTATGAAATTATAATTATGAAATCCAATTATGTTCATAGGATACAACAATTTGTTAATCAGACCAATAGGCTTGTTATTAATTTGAAAAATCAGTAAAATTTTGAGACTCTATAGATATAATATGACAATATCATTATTAAGGTTCTTTTAGATCTAGAAGAACCCTAATAATGATATTGTCATATTAGTCAAAAACTATTGTCCTAACCAACCAGATAAAAGTGAGTAGTGCATTTTTAACTATCTAGCTGGCAGAATCTTGGTTAGTTTCTTTTAACTATGCTAAAGTCTTAAAGCAAAACAGTATTGTTGACAATTCAATTTTAAATATTTACATACCTGCTGTGGATTATTTATAGTCTCTTTGTAACTGATTTCCTCTTCTAAAGAGATCACCTCTAGTTCAGATTCTGCTAATTATAATAAATTATGAATACCAATTGCCTAAAAACAATCATCTCTATTACCACCAATAGAATTCATTTTAAAATCAGAAATAATTTTATCCAATTAAGTTAAAAGTCATTTGAAAAGAATATTTGCTTTTTTAAGACAGACATCTCCCCTTCCACTCCACTCGAGCACTGGGGTACCTTGCCAGCGGAGTCGCCCGACACCCGCAAGGGCCCACACAGGATTCCCCATGGGATCCTAAGACCTCTGGTGAGTGGAACACAGCGTCTGCCCCAATCCAATCGCGCGGAACCTGAGAATGCTGTAAATAGGGAAGCAGACTACCCGTGCCTGACCTGGGGCACAAGTCCCTTCCACTCCACTTGAGCACTGGGGTGCCTTGCCAGCAGAGTCGCCTGACACCCGCAAGGGCCCACACTGGATTCCCCACGGGATCCGAAGACCTCTAGTGAGTGGAACACAACTTCTGCCAGGAGTCTGATTCGAACACCAGATATCTGGGTACCTTCCCTGCAAGAAGAGAGCTTGCCTGAAGAGAATACTCTGCCCACTGAAACTAAGGAGAGAGCTAGCCTCCCAGGTCTGCTTATAGAGGCTACCAGAGTCACCTGAAGAACAAGTTCTTACCAGAGACAACTATAACAGCTAGCTTCAGAGATTACCAGATGGCGAAAGGCAAACGTAAGAATCCTACTAACAGAAATCAAGACCACTCACCATCATCAGAACGCAGCACTCCCACCCCACCTAGTCCTGGGCACCCCAACACAACCGAAAATCTAGACCCAGATTTAAAAACATTTCTCATGATGATGATAGAGGACATCAAGAAGGACTTTCATAAGTCACTTAAAGAATTACAGGAGAGCACTGCTAAAGAGTTACAGGCCCTTAAAAGCAGGAAAACACAACCAAACAGGTAGAAGTCCTTAAAGAAAAACAGGAAAACACATCCAAACAGGTGATGGAAATGAACAAAACCATACTAGAACTAAAAAGGGAAGTAGACACAATAAAGAAAACCCAAAGTGAGGCAACGCTGGAGATAGAAACCCTAGGAAAGAGATCTGGAACCATAGATGCGAGCATCAGCAACAGAATACAAGAAATGGAAGAGAGAATCTCAGGTGCAGAAGATTCCATAGAGAACATTGACACAACAGTCAAAGAAAATACACAATGCAAAAGGATCCTAACTCAAAACATCCAGGAAATCCAGGACACAATGAGAAGACCAAACCTACGGATAATAGGAGTTGATGAGAATGAAGATTTTCAACTTAAAGGGCCAGGTAATATCTTCAACAAAATAATAGAAGAAAACTTCCCTAACATAAAGAAAGAGATGCCCATGATCATACAAGAAGCCTACAGAACTCCAAATAGACTGGACCAGAAAAGAAATTCCTCCCGACACATAATAATCAGAACAACAAATGCACTAAATAAAGATAGAATATTAAAAGCAGTAAGGGAGAAAGGTCAAGTAACATATAAAGGAAGGCCTATCAGAATTACACCAGACTTTTCACCAGAGACTATGAAAGCCAGAAGAGCCTGGACAGATGTTATACAGACACTAAGAGAACACAAATGCCAGCCCAGGCTACTATACCCGGCCAAACTCTCAATTACCATAAATAGAGAAACCAAAGTATTCCACGACAAAACCAAATTCACACATTATCTTTCCACGAATCCAGCCCTTCAAAGGATAATAACAGAAAAGAAGCAATACAAGGACGGAAATCACGCCCTAGAACAAGCAAGAAAGTAATCCCTCAACAAACCAAAAAGAAGACAGCCACAAGAACAGAATGCCAAATCTAACAACAAAAATAAAAGGAAGCTACAATTACTTTTCCTTAATATCTCTTAATATCAATGGACTCAATTCCCCAATAAAAAGACATAGACTAACAGACTGGCTACACAAACAGGACCCAACATTCTGCTGCTTACAGGAAACCCATCTCAGGGAAAAAGACAGACACTACCTCAGAGTGAAAGGCTGGAAAACAATTTTCCAAGCAAATGGTCTGAAGAAACAGGCTGGAGTAGCCATTCTAATATCGGATAAAATCGACTTCCAACCCAAAGTTATCAAAAAAGACAAGGAGGGACACTTCATACTCATCAAAGGTAAAATCCTCCAAGAGGAACTCTCAATTCTGAATATCTATGCTCCAAATGCAAGGGCAGCCACATTTATTAAAGACACTTTAGTAAAGCTCGAAGCACACATTGCACCTCACACAATAATAGTGGGAGACTTCAACACACCACTTTCATCAATGGACAGATCGTGGAAACAGAAACTAAACAGGGACACAGTGAAACTAACAGAAGTTATGAAACAAATGGACCTAACAAATATCTACAGAACATTTTATCCTAAAACAAAAGGATATAACTTCTTCTCAGCACCTCACGGGACCTTCTCCAAAACTGACCATATAATTGGTCACAAAACAGGCCTCAACAGATACAAAAATATTGAAATTGTCCCATGTATCCTAACAGACCACCATGGCCTAAGACTGATCTTCAATAACAACATAAATAATGGAAAGCCAACATTTACGTGGAAACTGAACAACACTCTTCTCAATGATACCTTGGTCAAGGAAGGAATAAAGAAAGAAATTAAAGACTTTTTAGAGTTTAATGAAAATGAAGCCACAACGTACCCAAACCTTTGGGACACAATGAAAGCATTTCTAAGCGGGAAACTCATAGCCCTGAGTGTCTCCAAGAAGAAACGGGAGAGAGCACATACTAGCAGCTTGACAACACATCTAAAAGCTCTAGAAAAAAGGAAGCAAATTCACCCAAGAGGAGTAGACAGCAGGAAATAATCAAACTCAGGGGTGAAATCAACCAAGTGGAAACAAGAAGAACTATTCAAAGAATTAACCAAACGAGGAGTTGGTTCTTTGAGAAAATCAACAAGATAGATAAACCCTTAGCTAGACTCACTAGAGGGCACAGGGACAAAATCCTAATTAACAAAAGCAGAAATGAAAAGGGAGACATAACAACAGATCCTGAAGAAATCCAAATCACCATCAGATCCTTCTACAAAAGGCTATACTCAACAAAACTGGAAAACCTGGATGAAATGGACAAATTTCTGGACAGATAACAGGTACCAAAGTTGAATCAGGATCAAGTTGACCTTCTAAACAGTCCCATATCCCCTAAAGAAATAGAAGCAGTTATTAATAGTCTCCCAGCCAAAAAAAGCCAAGGACCAGACGGGTTTAGTGCAGAGTTCTATCAGACCTTCAAAGAAGATCTAATTCCAGTTCTGCACAAACTATTTCACAAGATAGAAGTAGAAGGTACTCTACCCAACTCATTTTATGAAGCCACTATTACTCTGATACCTAAACCACAGAAAGATCCAACAAAGATAGAGAACTTCAGACCAATTTCTCTTATGAATATCGATGCAAAAATCCTTAATAAAATTCTCGCTAACCGAATCCAAGAACACATTAAAGCAATCATCCATCCTGACCAAGTAGGTTTTCTTCCAGGGATGCAGGGATGGTTTAATATACGGAAGTCCATCAATGTAATCCTTTATATAAACAAACTCAAAGACAAAAACCACATGATCATCTTGTTAGATGCAGAAAAAGCATTTGACAAGATCCAACACCCATTCATGATAAAAGTTTTGGAAAGTTCAGGAATTCAAGGCCCATACCTAAACATGATAAAAGCCATCTACAGCAAACCAGTAGCCAACATCAAAGTAAATGGAGAGAAGCTGAAAGCAATCCCACTAAAATCAGGGACTAGACAAGGCTGTCCACTTTCTCCCTACCTTTTCAACATAGTACTTGAAGTATTAGCCAGAGCAATTCGACAACAAAAGGAGATCAAGGGGATACAAATTGGAAAAGAGGAAGTCAAAATATCACTTTTTGCAGATGATATGATAGTATATATAAGTGACCCTAAAAATTCCACCAGAGAACTCCTAAACCTGATAAACAGCTTTGGTGAAGTAGCTGGATATAAAATTAACTCAAACAAGTCAATGGCCTTTCTCTACACAAAGAATAAACAGGCTGAGAAAGAAATTAGGGAAACAACACCCTTCTCAATAGTCACAAATAATATAAAGTATCTCAGCATGACTCTAACTAAGGAAGTGAAAGATCTGTATGAGAAAAACTTCAAGTCTCTGTGTGTGTGTGTGTGTGTGTGTGTGTGTGTGTGTGTGTGTGTGTGTGGAGAGCGGTGCTGCGAGCAATTGCGTGCATGCCGCAAGCAATCACAAGCAATCGCTGAGGAGAGCCGTGTGTGCTGCGAGCAATCGCCATTATAAGATGGCGCTGGCCTCCGCTGTGCCTAACTAGTAAATAAGCCTTGTACACAGGTGCGAGAGTGAACTCACTCCTAGTCACTGCCCATTCTTGGGGCGCAATAGTGGGGTGATGGGCAAGCAACGAATCAGGATCTGTCACGCCATATCAGGTGCTGAAATGTCATGCTGCGGGCTATATAAGCAGTGCCATTTTCCCGGTTCGGGTCTTCCTGAGAAGTAAGCAATAAAGCTTGGCCGCAGAAGATTCCAGTGGTTGCGTCTTTCTTGCTGGTCGAGTGGGACACAACACAATATGTGTGTGTGTGTTGCTGAAAATTGAACCTGACATATGCTAGGCAGGCTCCCTACCTCTATCCTGCATTACTAGCCCTAGAAAATTATTCTGACCTGGAAAGATAAATAAGATAATTTTAAAAGTTGAAAGCTATTTCTAATGGTTAATTTTCTGGCACTGAATTTGGGGGGTATATTTTTATTTTATTTACAGGCAACTGCACAAAAAGTAAAAGACTTAATGGAACAGATTGAACAAAACAAATAAACTTCTTGAAGAAATAAAGCTGCAAGGGTAGGAGGACAAAACACTGACCAGATGCAGCCTCTTATTTGGAGTAAGTCATCACCTGCTTGAGCCTGGCTGATTCACCTGCAAAGCAAACGTGCTGTCCCTTCTTAACTTACCTTGTAATCCTGTACCACAAGCTGTTTGTAGGAGGAATGTTTAAAACTTATACCCATCAATAGAAGTAAGCATACCGTCTCTTAATTTATTTATATTTCTTAGAATGCTTCTCTCTTGTAGAAAAACTTCCAAATCAATTTAGAAGTAGAACCTAGAGTTGAATGTATGTTTGAAAACCAAGTCTTCTCACAAATGGTGTATCATGGTGGGAGATGAATCCAATATAGGAATTTCAGTATAGAAGTGTGTAGAAAAGAAACTGGAATGTTCATGCTATTGATTCTGATATTTCTGTATTTATTTATAAAGTGACTATTATTCCATAGGTTTCCCAAATTTACTTTATAAAGTATGAGAAAATAATAAATAGGGAGAAAGGAGTGAGGTGGGGGTGAGAATGGAAAGTAAGGAGAGAAGGAAGAAGAAAAGACAAGAGAGAGAGGTAGAGAGGTAGAATAATTCTTCACCTTCATCTGTTCCTCAAAAGACAGTAGCTTTAGCTAGAAATATGCAATAAATGAAGTACAGCTGTCAATACAGAAAGGAAGTGCAGCTGCTTAGCATAGGCAGTGGAAAGAGAGATCAATGTGACAACAGCGCATCATGAAAGAGACAACATGTTAGTGTCCCAGCAACAATCTAAACTAAAAGGGATTTTAGTTTGGTTTGGTTTGGTTTATGTACTTTTCCTCTGTACTTATTTTCTCATCATTTACTCTTCATTAATATCGATATCAGAAAGTGACAGAAAAATAATTTGCAGACAGGCATTTCAGAGTTGGGATGGATATTAGATATTATTCAACTTTTTCATTTTGTATTTAAGGTATCAGACTGTAAAGGTTATGTGACTTGCTTTAGGTCATTTAACTCTACATTAAGAAAAATGAAGAAGGCAGTTCCATGATCGGGTAGGGGAGGGAAGCAAAACAGAAGTAAAATGACCTCAAAGTGCTGAGTTAAGGAGTAAACGGGAAATGCTGAGCAGGTGGAAGAAATGCATCAAGAAAAGGCAAGGGAAGTGTTTTGTAGGTTAGATGGTAGATATCTGGAAGGCCAAGCTAAACAGGCTAGGAAACATCTGCAGTGAGGCTGAAAACAGTATTAAGTAAGGGGCATGAGGTCATGGTAAGCGGAAGCAAGTACCAAAGAAATGTGGATTCAAGAACTGTACCTAGGAACAGTACACTGAGCTTAATGTTTTGATATTTAATTTTTTCCTATCAAATTAAAAGATTTTTAATGAACATTTTGTCTCTTAATTAATCTAACAATTTGAGTATCATATCACTGAATTATCATTTTAAGAATGTTTGTCCCAGTTTATGGATATAAACAGTCTTTTTATATAAACTAGTAGCAGAAGTTGAGCCAAACACATTTTGTCACTCCATGATTCTATTTTGGTTTTGAAAAATGTCATATTAATGGATAATCTCACAGCTTTGAGATCAGATTTTCCCACCCAGGCTTTTCTGTGGGGTCATGGATTTTAGTTTGGTTTGGTTTGGTTTATGTACTTTTCCTCTGTACTTATTTTCTCATCATTTACTCTTCATTAATATCAATATCAGAAAGTGAGAGAAAAATAATTTGCAGACAAGCATTTCAGAGTTGGGATGGATATTAGATATTATTCAACTTTTCATTTTGTATTTAAGGTATCAGACTATAAAGGTTATGTGACTTGCTTTAGGTCATCTTATGAGACATGAGCAAATCTGCAACTTGATTGAAGTCAGTGAGATCCACAGTGCATATGGCTCTTTTCAATTTATCATTCTATCTCAGTTATTATTAAATTCTCTGGCAGTTATAAATGTAGTGACCAATTATGCCTCTAGCTAATTAGAAATGTGGGGACTATCTATAGATGCTAAAAGCTATAGAATCTATATCATTATCAAGAAAAAGAGATTCCACTTTACCAAGTCTGAAGCATTGATCTGGCAATAATTTTCAGAGTCCAGAGGTCAGGAGAATGACATGATGCAGAGAAGTGAAGCCTGGGATTTAAGAAGAGGGATGAAGATATTTTCAAGGATATTTTAGGGTGAAGATATTTTCAAGGATATTTTAGGGTGAAGATATTTTCAAGATATTTTAGGGGCAAAGATATTTTCAAGGCCTTTGGCTTCTTATCGTTTGGTAATAAAAAACTGGTGGCCTCTTTGGTACCATTTTTAACTAAAATCCTTTTGAGTCCCATTATTCTTGAGGAATTCAATATTCTCTACTAACAATTGAATAGAACATAATACTGTGTTGTATTAAATGTTAACCCTGATGGCACAATAGAGTCCTGGGGCCTTTAAATGTTTCCGAGGTTAAGATTAAGCATCAGTGGCTTTAATCCATCAGAAACTTGGTCTTTACTTGCCTCCCACCGCTTCTCCCTCATTTCCTTCATCTTCTCTTCCCTATCAAATTGTGTGGTGGGGTGCAGCTAGTACCTGTCACATTAACAGAATGTCATTAGTATCTGCTTATAAGCTTGGATCTGGAGAGCTTGTTATGAAGAGAACTAGGCAACTTATCGAACACATTGGGATATAAGTAGAAGTAGAGAAGTTAGCAAGTTTCATGGCATGTCTGTGTTCAACATACAAACCAAACTAAAATATTCACATGTCCCCCCTTTGGTAGCCATACTGTCTGCATTATCTGTTCTTGTAGATGTTTTAGGGTAAAAGTGTGATGGCTTTAACCGTAAGTGTCAATTATTAGCCTCCAGAAGGTAGCAAGAGGTGAAGGAAGGCATGTGCAGGCAGGCTGTGCGGGGTAGCGCTCGCTGGGACTGGTAGCCTCCAGAAGGTAGCAAAAGGTGAAGGAAGGCTGTGCAGGCAGGCTGTGCTGGGGTAGCGCTCGCTGGGACTGGTAACCTCCAGAAGGTAGCAAGAGGTGAAGGAAGGCTGTGCAGGCAGGCTGTGCCAGGGTAGCACTCGCTGGGACTCGGCAGAAGGTTCTTCAGGTGGTACCTAGTGCACATTTTCATCAAGCCAAGTAGGTTTTTTATTATTTTTAATTTGACACCATCTTACCATATATTACTGTATGTACTGTCCATCCACAAATACAGATGATTACTTAAGGGGTTAATAACCTTATCTTCTTGTACATCAAGTATAGTGAATATTATTCCTGGTGTAATTTCTTAACACATTTCAGATAGTGTTTCTTAAGTGCAGAGAAAACAGAGAACAGATATACACAGATGCCCAGTCTCTTGCAACCTGCATTTGATTGCCCGTGTCATACTGATAAGGTGCTCTTGTTGCAAATGCCCAAGTGTAACTCAACTTCAACATAAAGAATTTCATGATTAAGGTCAAAGGCTGAAAGGCATCTTAGGCCGTTTGAGGCTATAAGTACATGAGTGTTAAGTCATGGACCCTAGGAAAGTAATAAAAAAAGAAATGTTCACCTGAAGGTGGGCCTGAAGTTTTGGGAAGAAAATCTAATTCTTAATCTTTACAGGAGTCTGTTTCTCCATTCTAACTTCACCAATTAAAACTCAAAAGAAATTTGAGGTCTACTCTTTAGTTTTATCTTTTTAAGAGGCCATTTTCAATTAATATGTACTTTCTTTACCCAAGTGTCCCCAATTTTTTCTTTGCTAGGTTTTTGAGGACACACTCCCTAGAAAAAATGCACATTAAGCTTTATAATATACTTTGATGAAGTGAAGTTGCACAACATCGAAGGATGATGGTTCAGCATCATATGGAAATGCTATTGTGTTTTACCTTGAAAGGAATGTGAAATTACTCCTCATCACTTGTCAGAACATAGCAGCAGTTACACACAGTAGTGCATTTAACTATATCAAAGTGCTGTCTACCGTCTTTGGATAATTGGGATGCAGGGTTTTTTTCCCCCACAATTAGGCTTTTATTTATTAAAGAAGTGTGTTTTGTAGCATATGTGAATTTTTAAAATGTTTCCTACAGTCTTATGAATAAGGACAATAAGTTGTTTTGTTTACATTTGCATCCATTCTTTAAAATGTTGCTGGCACCTTCACTCATTCGTTGCTCTACTTTGTGATCCTTTTGAACTGTGGCATTATTAGTCAAGATCTATTTTCATGTTCCTGCTTCCTAATAGAAACTCTGTTAGGAAACAAGTAGGCTGAATGTGCAGGCTTGCATTTAGAGGCACCTAGGATTTGTATTTTAAAATCTCACTTTCTGTTTTTCTCCTGTGCTGATCAAAAATGAGCTGTCTAATGTTTCCTTGGCAGCATAGTAATCACACTAATGCCTTTCTCCACTTTTTGGAATATCTATACTGCTATCTACTGGCCAATGGAAGCATTGCTTTATACAGGGAGTATCGTGTTTGCTTTACTGTTGTTGTTGTTTGTTTTTTGTTTTTGTTGTTGTTGGTGGTGGTAGTGGAGTGGTGCTTTGTTGTTTCTGTTATTTTGTGTGCTTGCTTGTTACAGTATAATTACATCTCCCCTCCCTGTTGTTGTGTGACGCTATTCCTGAAAAAATATGAACAAATTTGTACCCACTTCAGATAGGGAACTGATTGATGACTGAGCTAAGTACAAATACCAACTTGTTGAAGCAGTGAGTTTTTGTGGGCTTACTTAAAGGAGTGTGGGTGAGGGATTACTTACAGCAGCAGGAATAACTCACAGACAACTGCGTCATTAAAGTCTTCTCCAGCTTGGGTAACACTAACAAAGGTGGAAAATCAGGAACATACTATACAACATGCAGGATGCTTAACAGGTATGACAGTGTCCATCCTTTGTAGATAGTATAGTAAGCATGCATATGCTCAGACAGTCTCTAGTTCCAGGCAACTGGGTTTCTAAGATTCCTCAAGGTAGTCTGGCTTGTTTGCTCTTTACTGTTTCTATACATCCACAGGGAGGGAGGGACCTGCTGAATCTGGTCAGTTTCAGGCAGTTCCTGAAGATATTTTGACTTGGTTACTCCTGACCTTCCCTGTTGCTTAGGAGTAGGATGTAATATTTCGCCTCTCTTTAGAACAAGTGCCCCGTTGTTTCACATTCCTTTAAATAGTATATCTTAAAATATTCTGTTGTTTACCCTGCTGTCACATTCTTCATCTTAAAAAATTTAAATGTAAAATGGAAGATTCCAGACTTAAAAAAAAATTACTACACATCTCCATTCTCCTATTTTCTCAAATGTCCCTCCCATTCATACCCTGATATTCATCTATTTTATATGTGTATATGTAACATTTAATACAACTACTGAACATAGGGTTATTTGTATGTGCATGACAACTTAAGGAGACTCATCCCTGAGGAAGACTGATCTTCCGCCTCTCAGCAGTCAACAGTTGCATGGAGTTCTCTGTGTATGGGTAGGGCCCATGTGAGGTTTTCCTCTTTCACATCATCGTGTACCTTGATGTCAGTGTTTGGGTCTTGTTTAGGTACCCATAGTGTTGTGGTATCATCGATGAAGCTATCCCATTGTATCTAGGAAACACAATCACATGGCACATTTCCTGGTCCTATGGCTTTTAGAGTTCTTCTCCCTTTTCTGTCGTGTACCCTAAGGCTTAGGTATAGGAGCTTTGTTGTAAATGTATCAATTGGGGCTGGGCAATCCAGTATGAGTTCTTCTTTGCATTTTGCAATTCTCTCCATTTGAAATTTTGGTAATGCTCTTCCTCAGTTTCAAAGAAAAGATTCTTTGACGAGAGATGAGAGGTACATTCACCTGTGAATAAAAGGTTATTTATTTAGACTACAGTTTAGAATCATGTTGATCTACTAAAAGTGGGGGTACTAATTTCTTTTCTATGATCCATGACTTCATTAATCCTGGTTAGTTGGCCAGATTTCCAAGTCTCCGGCATAATTTACCTACTGTTGATAAAGCCTTAAGTACAACTAGACAAATATTGATTACTGTTAAAGTATGAGTGTCACTATTGTATCCTTAGTACTATTTTGCTGTGCTGGTCATTGCTATAGTTCATAGGCATCACAGCTGGGTAGGGCTATTGGTTGCTTCTGTTACTTGGCAACATGCAAAGTACTTTTCAGTACTAAAAAGCTAATCATATGAAGGTCGGTTTCTAGTCAAATCTGGCTCATATTCTGAGACCTGTGTCTGAACTGGGTAGTTTCTTCAATAAGAGGGACTTGACTTCAAACTCTGGAAGACAATCAAGGGCAATATAAATAGCCTCTTGGACTCCCTTGACCTTGAACCATTATTCAAAAAGGAATTTCTCAAGCCCAGTATTAGGGTTTTGTTAGATAGTCTGTAGCTATTGGGAAGAGGATTGTTTACTCAAGTGCTATAGCTTCATTTAAATCAAATATGTATATGTAGCCATATACACTTACGTGTCATTTTAGTTAAATAATAAATTTTTCTTATGGCACCCTTAACATCCTTTAACATCCATTGGGCTAGTTTTTCCTCTTTCCTCTCTTTCTCCTTCTGTATTGAACTCCACACACACTATTCAATTAAACCCCATATTTTCTCATTTTTCCCTGCATATCACTTGTGTACTGATCTACTCATGCCATCTCCACTGCCCCTCATTTTACCATTTTAGTTCCCTGGTTTCTGTTATTATTCCAGTTGTATTGTCAAATCTGAAGATTTGTAGCTAGGAACCACAGGTGAGAGAGAACCTGTGGCATTTGTCTTTCTGAGTCTGGCATACATCAGATCTATAAATATCATAATTTGAATTTTCTTTATAGCTGAATAGTACTCCTAAGTATATGTGTAGCACATTTTTGTTATTGTTCCCTCAGTTTGAGATTATTTAGATTATTTCCACTTATAGCTATTCTAGAAGTCAGTGTGGAGCATCCCCAAAAGCTAAAAATAAATAAATTCCACTCTTTGACATATGTACATCTTACTCTGCAGACACTTTTTCAGCCATGTTAATTACCACTGTTTTCATAACAGGCTGATTTTTTTTCAGATCAATTGCTATGCTTCTTTCGGTGTGGAGTTACAGAATATGTGTTGGGAACAAAAAAGGAGGGCCCAGGGAAAGGGGGGGGGGAGACTCACACCCCGCCAGAGATTTCCCTATTCTCTGGTCTGTCAGGCATGGGAGAGCTGCCATACACTTTCCACTCAGCCCTGGGTGGGCATTCAAGCCTCTGACCCACTCTTCAGGGGGCGGCCCTACCTGGGGACCCTGGAGCTACTTTGCTAAAGCCACCAGGGTTATAAGAGACAGGGATGAGGGAAGAGGTTCCCAACACCTGTGAGAGTGCATCATGCAGTGGATCTTGATGAGCAGAGACTCTCTATGGTTTTAGAACTTCATTATAGAAATGCAGGGCAAAAGAGAGAAGGGAGACAAAGGGAGAGAGAGAGAGAGAGAGAGAGAGAGAGAGAGAGAGAGAGAGAGAGAGAGAGAGAGCACTAGAGAGAGAGAGTAAGAGAGGAGAGAGGAGAGAAGACAAAGAGAGAGGAGAGAGAAGTGAGAAAAGTCAGAGGTAAGAGAACAAAGGAGTGAGAGAGACAAGTAAGAAAGCAAGGAGGGGCTGAACTGCCCTTTTTATGGTCTTCACTGTTGCTAGGTAACTGGAGAGTAGTTTAGCTAAAGGTCAGAAGCTTGGGCCTATGTGACTACTGACCATGCTTCTCTTGTGGGGGCTGTGGGGGCTGTGGGGGCTGTGAGGGGTGGTAACTTAGGCAGGGGCCAGAGTTCCAGGAGCATAAGGGAACACCTACCGTGTCATGAAGGTGAATTATCACTATCCTCTGGGTTCAGACCTCAGCTCAACTGGAGACTAGCCTGTCTGTGCAGAGCCCAATGCCCCACAAATATGTACTAAATACTTTAGTACATTAAGAACATGCTTTTGTGGACATTGTTTCTGGAGATCATACATTGTCTCCTGATGGGTTCTCTAATTAGGGGGGTCATACAAGTTATAAATGAAATGTGATGGGCAGGCAGGTGTCCATTTTTCCTTCTTTTTAAATGGTTGCCATAATAGTTTACATTTGATTTACATTTTGCTAAGTAACAAAAACAGATAAAATCAAGCCATCAAGGCAGAATGATTCATTTGTCTGTGAATTCCATGAAGTCATTGTTTTTAATAGCTGAGTAGTACTCCATTGTGTAAATGTATCACATTTTCTGTAACCATTATTCTGTTCAGGGACATCTAGGTTGTTTCCATCTTCTGGCTGTTATAAATAAGGCATCTATGAACATAGTGGAGCATGTGTCCTTGTTATATGATGGAACATCTTTTGGGTATATGTGTAATAGTGGTATAGCTGGGTATTCAGGTAGAAGTAGTTCCAATTTTCTGAGGAACCAGCAGATTGATTTCCAAAGTGGTTTTACCAACTTGTAGTCCCTCTAGCAGTAAAGGAGTATTCCTCTTTCTTGGAGCCTTGGCATCCCGTAACATGAATGCTCCAAATTCATCCTTACAATAGTTGATGAATGGATCTGTGTGCTTTCTTTCAGTATTATTTTATTATAGGTGCCTCCAAGGAATGACTTGTCAAATACCTAAATTAGGTTGAACTTTGCTTGCTAGGAAGTCCTTTAGCTGACCCTGGGCTTCGAATTTCATAAGAATGTTACTCATTCAGATGAAATGCCCCCAGTGTTGATAGTGATCAGGCATCCCACAGTTTGCAGGATAAGAGCTAGAAATCTCAGGGCTAGTTCAAAATAGTAAACTTAGAATTCTCATTACAGACAAGAATGGCAGCCTAAATTACATAATAGTAGAAAGAAGGTGGGTTGTGGTCTAAGGAGGAACTAGATAGAGTATTGTATTATTGAAAGGGTTAGTAGAATGGAACTCCCCCGCGGCATGTTTTTTTTACTAGGCCCAAAAGAATAGCATAATTGGGTATTTACTAAGGGACCCCTGGTGGTGGGTTTAACAATATACTAGTATTGTACCTGGTCATATCAGCCCTTTCACCTGGCTCCTGTGAATAGTTGATTTTAGATAGGGCTGCTCTCATCTCAGTTGTAAACACTGCCTGGCTCCTGCAAGCTTTTATGTATGCATTTTCTCTGTTTTGTGTAAACCATTATGCATCTCGATGTACCTTGGCTGATGTATCGCCTAGCTTTCTTTCTTTTTTTTCTTCTATATTATAAGTCTGATGCTCGTTTTGAGAAATTACATTCAGATACTGCACTCTCTCTGTGTTCGTGTCTGTTTGTCATTTTTCTGCCAACTCCTTGCCCACCTGAGTACCGGGACCCTGAATTCCTCCACGGATTGAGAGACTGCTGCAGGAGCCCCCTAGTCCTGCTTCCCCCTGCCCATCTTAATCTGAACTATTGAACCTGAAACACACAATTTAGATACCTTCCCTGTACCTGTTCTCCTGCTGGTTGAATCATCTGGGACACACTTAGCTGTGCAGAGTGGAATGCTGTCTACTCCCTCCAGCTTTGTTGTCCTACCACCTCCCTACAGACCTTTCCTCCCAACCCCTTACCTGCTGTGTCACCTTTAAACACCCTGATGCTGGGAAACTCAACTTGGTCCCCTAGTTCCATTGTCAATCTCAAGACTACCTACCAGAGGCCTGATGCACCAGGAATATAAAGGTTAAATCCCATCCCAATAGCTGCTATGTCAGGAATATCCAGGGATAACCTGATGGGTAAAGGACAGCATAAGGACTCAATCAACTATTTTTAAAAAAATGACTTCTTAAAATTTGTAAGCAAGTTCATGGAACTAGAAAATATCATCCTGAGTGAAGTAACCCAGACACAAAAGAACACAGATGGTATGTACTCACTGATAAGTGTAAATTAGCCCAAAAGCTAAAAATACCTAAATACAACCCTCAAACCATATGGAACTTACAAAGAAAAAAGACCAACATGTCAATTCTTTAATCCTATAATAAAGGGGGTACAAAATAATCACAGGAAGTAGAGGGAGGAAGGGACCTATGAGGAAGAGAGGAGGGGGAGGGAAAAAGGGGGTAGGTTCATGTCTGGAAAGGGATAGGAGAGAAGTAGAGAAAGTTAGAAAGTTGAATAGAAATATGAATCAGTTTGAGGATGGAGAACTGTGGGATAGCTACTAGAATATCTCAGACTGCAGAGAAGTGAGAGGCTCCAGGGACCCAACAGAGATGACTTTAGCCCAAATACCCAGCAAAGGGGAAATGGAACCTATAGAGACCACCTCCAGTATATAGGCACAGTCAGCAGATGAGGGATGGGGCCACCCACCCATTTCAAAAATTTTAATCCAGAATTGTCCCTGTCCAAAGCAAAGACAGGGACAAAAAAATAGAACAAAGTCTGAAGGAAATGCCATCTAGAGACAGCTCACTTAGGGATCCATCCCATCTGCAGACACCTAACTCAGACACTATTGCTGATGTCAAGAAGCACTTGCTGACAGGGGCTTGATATGGCTGTTTGCTGAGAGATTCTACAAGTACCTGAGTAATACAGTTGCAGATACTCAGAGCCAACTGTTAGACTGAGCTCAGGGACCCCAATGGAAGAGCTAGGGGAAGGAGTGAAGGAGCTGAAGGGGATTGCAACCCCATTGGAAGAACAATATCAATTCACTGGATCACCCAGAGCTCCCAGAGATTAAAACACCAACCAAAGAGTATACATGGAGGGATCCATGGCTCCAGATACATATGTAACAGAGGATGGGCTTATCTGGCATCAATGGGAGGGGAGGCTTTTGGTCCTATGAGATCTTGATGCCCCAGGGTAGGGGGATGCTAGAGTGGTGAGGTGGGAGTGGGTGAATGGGTGCAGGAGCAGCCTCGTAGAGGCAAAGTGGAGGGGGAAGAGGGTGGATGGGATGGGGCTTTATGGAGGGGACACAGAGAAGGGTTATATCATTTGAAATGTAAAGGAATAAAATGATTAAAGAAAGAAAAGGAACACAGTCAACAGAAGCTAGGGCAGTAACACCTTTAGAGCACATCTTTCCTACTGTAGCAAGCAGTGGATATTCTCACTGAAACACAAGGAAATGACCTTAAATTCAATCTTATGAAGATGAAAGAGGCCTTTAAAAAGGAAATTTATAAATCCCTGGACAATACAGTCAAACAAACATATCTTGTATGTTCATAAACATATCTTTCTTTATGATGGAAAGATGTCTTCTATGATTTTTTTAAATGATAGCTATTATTTATTTCTTCTTTAATGAAGAAACACATAAGTCCTTTAAGGAAATACAAGAAAATATCATCAAGCAAGTGAAATAAATAAATAAAACTATTCAAAATCTGAAAATGTAAATAGAACTAACAAAGAAAACACAAACTGAGGGAATCCTGGAGAAGGAAAGCCTGGGAAGAGAACAGGAACAACAAATGCAAGAATCACCAACACAATAAAAGAGACAAAAGAGAAAATTTCAAGCATAGAAAAATAGGATAGAAGAAATCAATACATCAGTCAACGAAAACGTTAAGTCTAAATAATTACTAACACTAAACATCCAAGAATTCTGGAATAAAATGAAAAGACATAAACTAATAACAATACAAATAGAAGAAGGTAAAGAATCCCAGATCAAAGGACAAGAAAATATTTTCAACAAAATCATAGAAGACAACTTTCTCAACCCAAAGTAAGATATGTTCATAGAACACCAACTAAATTTGTCAAGAAAAGAAAATGATCTTCTCAAACAATAAACAAAGCACTAATTCTACAGAACAAAGAAAAAACATTAAAAGCTGCAAGGAGAAAAAGCCAAGTAACACACAAAGTCAGACCTATCAGAATTATATCAGACTTTGTACCAGAGGCTCCAAAAGCTAGAAGGGCCTGAGCAGATGTCTTGCAGCTTCTAAAAAATCCTACAGATGACAGCCTAGACTACTACATCAGGCAAAATTCTCAATATACATCCATGGTGTGTTGGTTTGTATATGTCCAGGAAGTGGTACTATTAGAAGGTGTGGCCCCATTTGAGGATGTGTGACCTTTTTGGAGTAGGTGTGGCACTGTGGGTTTAAGAACATCATCCTAACTGCATGGAAGCAAGTATTCTGCTAGTAGCCTTTAGATGGAGATGTAGATCTCTCAATTCTGCACCATGAATGCCTGGACACTGCCATGCTCTCACCATGATGATAATGTACTGAACTTCTGAACTTGTAAGCCAGCCCTAGTTAAATGTTGTCCTTATAGAAGGTGCCTTGGTCATGCTGTGTTTTCAAAGTAGTAAAATACTGGATCACATGGAACACATTCATACTCTAAAGCCAGTTATCTTGACAAATAAATCACACAAAGTCTCAACAAATACAAAGAATTTCAGACTAATTTCTTTTATGAGTATTGATGTAAAAATACTCAATAAAATACTTGAACACTGAATCTAAGAACACATTAAATAATCATCTACAATGATCAAGTAAGCTTCATCCGAAGGATGAAAGGATGGTACAATATACAAAAATCCACCAATGCAATCCACCATATAAACAAAGTGAAAGAAAAAAAAATCGCATGATCATTTCATTGGCTGCTGAAAAAGCCTTTGACAATATCCAACACTCCATGTTAAAAGTCTTTGAGAGATAAACATAAAACATATAGCAATCAAATAGCCAATATCTAATTAAATGGAGAGAAATATAAAGCAATTGCACTAAAATCAGGAAAAAGGATGCCCATTCTCTCACTATCTATTCAGTATAGTACTTGAAGTCCGAGGGAGAGCAATAAGACATATTGGAAAGCAAGAAGTCAAAGTGTTGCTATTTGCAGACAATAGTTAGTATACATAAGTAATCTCAAAACCCTACTAGATTATTCTTATAGCTGATAAACACGTTCAGTAAAGAGGCTGCATACAAAATTAACTGAAAAAAATAAGCATCCCTTCTGTATACAAACAGTAAAGTGTCTGGGAAAGTTATTAGGGAAATGATATACTTTATAATAGCCACAAATAATATAAAATATGTTGTTGTAACTCTGCACAAGTAAGGGAAAGACCTGCATGAGAAAAACTTCAAGTCTCTGAAGAAAGAAAGAGAAAGATATCAGGAGAGAGAAAGATATTCCATGCTCATAGACTAGTATGAGTATAATTAACATTGTAAAAATGGCAATCTTACCAAAAGCAGTCTAAACATTCCATGCAATTCCAATCAAAATTCCAACACACATCTTACATATCTTACATATTTTACATATCTTGAAACAGCAATTCTCAACTTCATGTGGAAAAAAAATCCAGGATAGCCAAAATAATCCTGAACAATAAAAGAACTTAAGGAGGAATCACCATTTCTGACATCAAGTTGTAATAAAGAGAAATAGTGATAAAAACTGCATGATATTCATACAGAAACAGACATGATAACTAGAAATGAATGGAATAACCATAAATAAACCCACTCACCCGTGGACACTTGATTTTTGATAAAGAAGCCAAACCTATATAATGGAAAAAGAAATCATCTTCAATAAATGGTGCCGGTCTAACTGGATGTCTACATGTAGAAAAATGAAAATAGATCTACATTGATCACCCTACACAAAACCCAAGTCCAAATTCATCTAGGACCTCAACAAAAAACCAAATATACTAAATCACATAGAAGAGAAAGTGGGAAGTACCCTTGAACACATTGGTGTAGGAGACAATTTCCTGTACAGAACACCAATGAGTCAGGCTGTAAGATCAACAATTGATAAATGGGTCCTCATAAAACAGAGAAGCTTCTGGAAGGCAAAGGGCACTGTCAATAGGACAAAAAGGCGGTCTACATATTGGGAAAGGATCTTTACCAACCCCACATCTGACAGAGACCTAATATTCAAAATTTACAATGAACTCAAGAAGTTAGACACTACCCAGCCAAATAACTCAATTAAAAAACAAGAACCAGAGCTAAACAGAAAATTCTCCACAGAAGAATCTTGAATGCCTCCCTCCCCTCCCCCCTTTTTTTCTGAGAGAGAGGGTTTCTCTGGCTGTCCTGGAACTCACTCTGTAGACCAGGTTGGCCTCAAACTCAGAAATCCACCTGCCTCTGCCTCCCAAGTGCTGGGATTAAAGGCATGCACCACCACTGCCTGGCTTCTTGAATGTCCTTATTTATCAGAGAAATTCAAATCAAATCAACCTTGAGATTCCATCTTATACCTGTCACAATGGCTAAGATCAAAATTTAAAGTGACAGTACATGCTGGGGAGGATGTGGGGCAAAGAGAACTCTTGCATTGCTGGTAGTAATGCAAACGTGTAGAACTTTGAAAATTAAGTTGGCAGTTTGTCAGAAAACTGAAAATAGTTCTACCTCAAGAACCAGCTATATCACCCCAGGGCATATAGCCAAAATACACCCCAGTAAACCACAGGAGCTCTTGCTCAACTATGTTCATAATGGCTTTATTTGTAATAACCAAACCCCCTAACAACCTAAATGTTCCTAAACTGAAAAATGGATAAAGAGAATTTGATAATCTACTCAATGAAATACTATTCAGCTATTAAAAACAAAGACATCATGAATTTTGTAAGCAAATGGATGGAACTTGAGTATAACATCCTGAATGTGGTAACTCAGCCACAAATCCATGAATTGTATGTACTCATAAGTGAACACTAACCAGGAAATGCTACAATCCTCAGAACCAAAGAAACTAGGTCATAAGGAGGTCCTAAGGGAGCATGAAAACCTCACTCAGAAGGGAAACTAAATAGTCCTTGGTGATGGATGGAAGGAGGGAACTGACCAGAACAAGAAGTGAAGGGGGAACAGGAATGGAGATGTGAAGATGTGCGGTGGGATAGGGATGAGAGTGAGAATGGAAATTAGTGTTAGCCATTCCTGGTGACTAACTAGAAACCTTGAATGGAGAATATGGGGAGTCTATGGAGGTAACACTAGCTGAGATTTCTAACAGGAGGATATACAGACGGAAGTGGCTACCTCCTGTAGACAGGAAGGACTCAGTCCAACCACAAAACCTTAAACTCAAAATTTGTCTTGTCTACATGATGTGCAGGGATAAAGATGGAACAGAGACTGAGGGAATAGTTAACCAATGACTGGCCCAATATGAGAGCCATCCCATGTGAGAGGCACAACCCCTGACCCTACTAATGATATTCTGCAATGCTTGCAGACAGGACGCTGCCATAACTGTCTCACGAGAGGCTTCTTCTAGCAGCTTATGGAGACAGATGCAGAGACCCACACCCAAACATCAGGGAGAGCTCAGGAAGTCTTGTGGAAGAGTCAGGGAATAGAAATGCAGAAGTCATGGGGGTCAAGGACACACAAAAAGACCTACAGAGACAAATAGCCTGTGACCATGGGGTCTCACAGAAGCTAGTCCACCAACCAGGAAGCATACAGGAGCTGGACCTAGGCTCCCTATACATTTGTATCAAATGTGTAGCTTGGTCTTCATGTGGGTCCCCTAAGAAGATGTCTATGTCTTTGTTCCTTGCCACTTGATTCTTCTCCTTCCTGGACTTCTCAGTTGAACCTCAGTGAGAGAGGATGTGTCTTGCTGGGACTAGATGTTCCAGGGTGAGGTGGTACACAAGGGAAGGTAACTGTCTTTGAGGAGAAGGAGACATGCAATGGGTGGAGAGATTTGTAAGGGTGGGACTTGGAGGAGAGGAAGGAGAAGGGTGGTGCTGTGGATGGAAAGTGAATTTAAAAATTAAATTATTGAAAAATTGAACATAACATATGTTTTCTCCTCCCTATTTTTGTGTAGGCTTTCCTATTCTGAATCCTTACAGTTAGTCAAGATGTCCTATGTATGTGAAGTCCATGTGCTATTTTTTTTTCCATTTTTTATTAGGTATTTAACTCATTTACATTTCCAATGCTATACCAAAAGTCCCCCATATCCACCCACCCCCACTCCCCTGCCCACCCACTCCCCCTTTTTGGCCCTGGTATTCCCCTGTACTGGGGCATATAAAGTTTGCAAGTCCAATGGGCCTCTCTTTCCAGTGATGGCCGACTAGGCCATCTTTTGATATATATGCAGCTAGAGTCAAGAGCTCCGGGGTACTGGTTAGCTCATAATGTTGTTCCACCTATAGGGTTGCAGATCCCTTTAGCTCCTTGGCTACTTTCTCTAGCTCCTCCATTGGGAGCCCTATGATCCATCCATTAGCTGACTGTGAGCATCCACTTCTGTGTTTGCTGGGCCCCGGCATAGTCTCACAAGAGACAGCTACATCTGCGTCCTTTCAATAAAATCTTGCTAGTGTATGCAATGGTGTCAGCGTTTGGATGCTGATTATGGGGTGGATCCCTGGCTATGGCAGTCTCTACATGGTCCATCCTTTCATTTCAGCTCCAAACTCCGTCTCTGTAACTCCTTCCATGGGTGTTTTGTTCCCAAATCTAAGGAGGGGCATAGTGTCCACACTGCAGTCTTCATTCTCCTTGAGTTTCATGTGTTTAGCAAATTATATCTTATATCTTGGGTATCCTAGGTTTGGGGCTAATATCCACTTATCAGTGAATACATATTGTGTGAGTTTCTTTGTGAATGTGTTACCTCACTCAGGATGATGCCCTCCAGGTCCATCCATTTGGCTAGGAATTTCATAAATTCATTCTTTTTAATAGCTGAGTAGTACTCCATTGTGTAGATGTACCACATTTTCTGTATCCATTCCTCTGTTGAGGGGCATCTAGGTTCTTTCCAGCTTCTGGCTATTATAAATAAGGCTGCTATGAACATAGTGGAGCATGTGTCCTTCTTACCTGTTGGGGCATCTTCTGGATATATGCCCAGGAGAGGTATTGCTGGATCCTCCGGTAGTACTATGTCCAGTTTTCTGAGGAACCGCCAGACTGATTTCCAGAGTGGTTGTACAAGCCTGCACTCCCACCAACAATGGAGGAGTGTTCCTCTTTCTCCACATCCTCGCCAGCATCTGCTGTCACCTGAATTTTTGATCTTAGCCATTCTGACTGGTGTGAGGTGGAATCTCAGGGTTGTTTTGATTTGCATTTCCCTGATGATTAAGGATGTTGAACATTTTTTCAAGTGCTTCTCTGCCATTCGGTATTCCTCAGGTGAGAATTCTTTGTTCAGTTCTGAGCCCCATTTTTTAATGGGGTTATTTGATTTTCTGAAGTCCACCTTCTTGAGTTCTTTATATATGTTGGATATTAGTCCCCTATCTGATTTAGGATAGGTAAAGATCCTTTCCCAATCTGTTGGTGGTCTTTTTGTCTTATTGACGGTGTCTTTTGCCTTGCAGAAACTTTGGAGTTTCATTAGGTCCCATTTGTCGATTCTCGATCTTACAGCACAAGCCATTGCTGTTCTGTTCAGGAATTTTTCCCCTGTGCCCATATCTTCAAGGCTTTTCCCCACTTTCTCCTCTATAAGTTTCAGTGTCTCTGGTTTTATGTGAAGTTCCTTGATCCACTTAGATTTGACCTTAGTACAAGGAGATAAGTATGGATCGATTCGCATTCTTCTACACGATAACAACCAGTTGTGCCAGCACCAATTGTTGAAAATGCTGTCTTTCTTCCACTGGATGGTTTTAGCTCCCTTGTCGAAGATCAAGTGACCATAGGTGTGTGGGTTCATTTCTGGATCTTCAATTCTATTCCATTGGTCTACTTGTCTGTCTCTATACCAGTACCATGCAGTTTTTATCACAATTGCTCTGTAGTAAAGCTTTAGGTCTGGCATGGTGATTCCGCCAGAAGTTCTTTTATCCTTGAGAAGACTTTTTGCTATCCTAGGTTTTTTGTTATTCCAGACAAATTTGCAAATTGCTCCTTCCAATTCGTTGAAGAATTGAGTTGGAATTTTGATGGGGATTGCATTGAATCTGTAGATTGCTTTTGGCAAGATAGCCATTTTTACAATGTTGATCCTGCCAATCCATGAGCATGGGAGATCTTTCCATCTTCTGAGATCTTCTTTAATTTCTTTCTTCAGAGATTTGAAGTTTTTATCATACAGATCTTTCACCTCCTTAGTTAGAGTCACGCCAAGATATTTTATATTATTTGTGACTATTGAGAAGGGTGTTGTTTCCCTAATTTCTTTCTCAGCCTGTTTATTCTTTGTATAGAGAAAGGCCATTGACTTGTTTGAGTTTATTTTATATCCAGCTACTTCACCGAAGCTGTTTATCATGTGCTATTTTAACCAATAGTTTAACGTTCCTGTGGGATTCCATAGATGGGAAGGGTTTGTTTTCTGAAGATAACAAGCTAAAGTGATTCACTTCTTTTTGCAATTTGCACCAAAGAAATTCAGGTAAGAGCCCAATAACATGGCTTTTCCTTTCTCCTCTTTAGTTTCTTCCTCCTTTTTCCCCCTTTTTTCTTTTAGTTTAATTTGGTTTCCCTCAAAGATCCACATAATGTAAAACATAATTTTAAATAATTTTGTTACAAAAATAGCTGTTGTATACTTATACACTCTTTCTTACATACTTCACCCCTCCCTCATGGCCAAACTCTAGAATCAATTTTATCTGATTCTTTCAATATTCACTTTTATTTATCCATTTTTTCTATATTTGGTTTTTATGTTTTTATTGATATATTTCTTATTTCTTGTACTCTGAATTTTCTAACTACAATTACTTATTCTTTTTCTCTTGTTTCCTTCTGATTTCCAAGTACAGAATTCAAAGGCATATATTTATTATTTCCAATCCTCTAATCTGTCTAATTTAATTGCACCAAAGCCCTGGTGAAAATTAAACATATACACTTTTATGACAACTTCTACTTAATTTTAAAGTTAAGTCAAATAAATGACTGGGATTACTTGTTCTGTTATATATTTGTTTTCCTAAGATTAATTGTCTCATAATTTTGTTTGATTTTTCTATGTACATTCTAACAACAAACTTTTCTGCAGTGGTTTAAATATTTTCATATAAACCAGTAGCAAATCCTCTTGGAGTGTTTGACTTGTTTTCACCTCTGGTTCTGTCTTGTGGCCAAATATGTCTTGTATCTCCCTTTACACATTTATTTGCATAGTTTCTCTGATGTCTGACTGCCATGGCTCCTCTTGTCTTAGATTTTTAATGCTTTGTTATTGGAAAACTTTTTCTCCAGTAACATTGAGAAAAAATATATTTGGGAGGTAAAGTATTGGTGACAATTTAATATGTGAAAGTTGTAAGACACAATTATAGTATATTGATGGTTTGGGGGCTGACTTTAAAATGTACGTAATTCCCTCCTCAGATTTTAAGAAATATTTTGTATTCTCCTATTTTGTGACTATAAATTCTCAAGTTATCTTGGGGGTAATGTTTTTCTTACTTTGGTTTGCATTTCACAGCTTCCTTAAACTTTTCTGTTTATCTTACACTCTGTATATGTGTTAAAGTTTACCCACCATGCTGAGTCTTCAATTGAATCTCTCAAGCTAAAATTACACCATTAAATGTTGGGGACGGCTTCCTTCCCCTTCCCTCTACTTCTTTCTCTCCTCCGTCCCTCCGTCCCTCCGTCCCTCCGTCCCTCCGTCCCTCCGTCTCTCCCTCCCTCCGTCCCTCCGTCTCTCCCTTCCTCCCTCCCTCCCTCCCTCCCTCCCTCCCTCCCTCCCTCCCTCCCTCCCTCCATTCCTCCCTTCCTTCCTTCCTTCCTTCCTTCCTTCCTTCCTTCCTTCCTTCGTTCTTCTTTCCAAACAGGTCATTATTTGTGTACTGAAATCCTCTTTTTTTATTAGATATTTTCTTCATTTACACTTAAAATGCTATCCCCAAAGTCCCCTAAACACTCCTCTGCCCTGCTCCCCAACCCACCCACTCCTGCTTCCTGGCCCTGGCACTCCCCTGTACTGGGGCATATGAACTTCCCAATACCAGGGGACCCTCCTCCCACTGATGTCCTACTAGGCCATCCTCTGATACATATGCAACTAGAGACACAGCTCTGGAGAATACTAGTTAGTTCATATTGCTGTTCCTCCTATAGGGTTGCAGACCCCTTTAGCTCTTTGGGTACTTTCTCCAGTTCCTTCACTAGAGCCCCTCTGTTACATCCAATAGATGACTGTGAGCATTCTTTTCTATATTTACCAGGCAAAGGCATAGCCTCACAAGAGATAGCTATATCATGGTCCTATTAGCAAAATCTTTCTGGCATATGCAATAGTGTCTGGGTTTGGTGGTTGTATGTGGAATGGTTCCCCGGGTGGGACAGTCTCTGGATGGTCCATCCTTCCATCTCAGCTCCACACTTTGTCTCTGTAACTCCTTCCATCAGTATTTTGTTCCCCATTCTAAGAAGGAGCAAAGAATCCACACTTTGGTCTTCCTTCTTCTTGAGTTATATGTATATTGCAAATTATATCTTAGATATTCTAAGTTTATGGGCTAATATCCACTTATCAGTGAGTGCATATCATCTGTGTTCTTTTGTGATTGGGTTACCTCACTCAGAATGATATCCTCCAGATCCATCTATTTGCCTAAGAATTTCATGAATTCATTGTTTTTGATAGCTGATTAGTACTCCATTGTGTAAATGTACCACATTTTCTGTATCCATTCCTCTGCTGAGGGACATCTGGGTTTTTTTCCCCAGCTTCTAGCTATTATAAATAAGGCTGCTATGAACATAGTGGAGCATGTGTCTTTATTACAAGTTGGAACATCTTCTGGATATATGCCCAGAAGAGGACTTGCTGGATCTATCAGTAGTACTATGTCCAATTTTCTGAGGAACTGCCAGAATTATTTCCAGAGTGGTTCTGCCAGCTTGCAATCCCACCAACAATGGAGGAGTGTTCCTCTTTCTCTACATCCTTGCCAGCATCTGCCGTCACCTGAATTTTTGATCCTAGCCATTCTGACTGGTGTGAGGTGGAATCTCAGGGTTGTTTTGATTTGCATTTCCCTGACCATTAAGGATGTTGAACATTTTTTCAGATGCTTTTCAGCCATTCAGTACTCCTCAGTTGAGAATTCTTTGTTTAGCTCTGTACCCCATTTTTAAAAAGGGTTATTTGGTTTTCTGGAGTCCATCTTCTTATGTTCTTTATATAGAGTGGATACTAGTCCCCTATCTGATTTAGGATTGGTAAAAATTCTTTCCCAATCTGTTGGTGGCCTTTTGTGTTATTGACAGTGTCTTTTGCCTTACAGAAGTTTTGCAATTTTATGAGGTCCCATTTGTCAATTCTTGATCTTACAGCATAAGTCATTGCTGTTCTGTTCAGGAATTTTTCCCCAGTGCCCATATATTTGAGGATTTCCCCCACTTTCTCATCTATAAGTTTAAGTGTCTCTGGTTTTATGTGGAGTTCCTTGATCCACATAGACTTGAGCTTAGTATAAGGAGATAAGAAGGGATCAATTTGCATTCTTCTACATAATAACAGCCATAGTGCCAGCAACATTTGTTGAAAATGCTGTTTTTCCCCCACTGGAGGGTTTTAGCTTCCTTGTCAAAGATCAAGTGACCATAGGTGTGTGGGTTCATTTCTGGGTCTTCAGTTCTACTCCATCGATGTAGCTGTCTGCCACTGTACCAGTACCATGCAGTTTTTATCACAATTGCATTGTAGTACAGCTTTAGGTCAGGCATAGTGAGTCCACCAGAGGTACTTTTATCATTGAGAAGAGTTTTTGCAATCCTAGGTTTTCTGTTATTCTGGGTGAATTTGCAAATTGCTCTTTCTAGATCCTTGAAGAATTGAATTGGAATTTTGATGGGGATTGCATTGAATCTGTAGACTGATTTCAGCAAGATAACCATTTTTACTATATTGATCCTGCCAATCAATGAGCGTGGGAGATCTTTCCATCTTCTGAGATCTTCTTTGATTTCTTTCTTCAGAGACTTGAAGTCCTTATCATAAAGATCTTTCACTTCCTTAGAGTCACACCAAGGTATTTTATATTATTTGTGACTATTGTGAAGGGTGTTATTTCCCTAATTTCTTTTTTAGCCTGTTTATCCTTTGTGTAGATAAAGATCACTGATTTGTTTGAGTTAATTTTATATCCAGCTACTGCACTGAAGCTGTTTATCAGGGTTAGTACTTCTCTGGTGGAATTTTTAGGGTCACATATATACACTATCATATCATCTGCAAATAGTGATATTTTGACTTCTTCCTTTTCAATTTTTATCCCCTTGAACTCCTTTTGTTGTCTAATTGCTCTGGCTAGGACTCTGAGTACTATATTGAATAGGCAAGGAGAAAGTGGGCAACCTTGTCTAGTCCCTGATTTTAGTGGGATTGCTTCCAGCTACTCTCCATGTAGTCTGATGTTGCCTACTGGTTTGCTGCAGATTGCTTTTATTATGTTTAGGTATGGGACTTGGGTATGGATCTTTCCAAGATTATTATCATGCAGGTGTTGAATTTTGTCAAGTGCTTTCTCCGCATCTAACGAGATGATCATATGTTTTTTGTCTTTGAGTTTGTTTATATAGTGGATTACATTGATGGATTTCCATATATTAAACCATCCCTGCATCCCTGGGATGAAACCTACTTGGTCAGGATGGATGATTGTTTTGATGTGTATTTGAATTCAGTTAGCAAGAATTTTATTGAGTATTTTTGTATCGATATTCATAAGGGAAATTGGTTTGAGGTTCCCTATCTTTGTTGGGTCTTTATGTGGTTTAGGTAACAGAGGAATTGTAGCTTCATAGAATGAATTGGGTAGAGTACCTTCTGTTTCTATTTTGTGAAATAGTTTGAGGAGAACTGGAATTTGATCTTCTTTGCGGGTCTGATAGAACTCTGCACTATAACCATCTGGTCCTGGGATTTTTTTGTTGTTGTTGTTTGGGAGACGATTAATGACTGCTTCTATTCCTTTAGGGGATATGGGACTGTTTGGGTCATTAATCTGATCCTGATTTAACTTTGGTACTGGTATCTGTCTAGAAATTTGTCCATTTTATCCAGGTTTTCCAGTTTTGTTGAGTATAGCCTTTTGTAGAAGGATCTGATGGTGTTTTGGATTTCTTCAGGATCTGTTGTTATGTCTCCCTTTTCATTTGTGATTTTGTTAATTAGGATGCTGTCCCTGTGTCCTCTAGTGAGTCTGGGTAAGTGTTTATCTAGCTGGTTAATTTTCTCAAAGAACCAGCTCCTGGTTTGGTTGATTCTTTGAATAGTTCTTCTTGTTTCCACTTGGTTGATTTCACCCCTGAGTTTGATTATTTCCTGCCTTCTACTCCTCTTGGGTGAATTTGCTTCCTTTTGTACTAGAGCTTTTAGGTGTGTTGTCAAGATGCTAGTGTGTGCTCTCTCTAGTTTCTTTTTGGAGGCACTCAGAGATATGAGTTTTCCTCTTAGCACTGCTTTCATTGTGTCCCATAAGTTTGGTTATGTTGTGGCTTCATTTTCATTAAACTCTAAAAAGTCTTTAATTTCTTTCTTTATTTTTGCCTTGACCAAGGTATCATTGAGTAGAGTGTTTTTCAGCTCCCAAGTGAATGTTGGCTTTCTATTATTTATGTAGTTATTGAAGATCAGCATTCATCCATGGTAATGTGATAGGATGCATGGGATAATTTCAATATTTTTGTTTCTATTGAGGCCTTTTTTTGTGATCAATTATATGGTCAATTTTGTAGAAGGTGCCATGAGGTGCTGAGAAGAAAGTATATCCTTTTGTTTTAGAATAAAATGTTCTCTAGATATCTGTTAAATCCATTTCTGTCATATCTTCTGTTAGTTTCAATGGGTCTCAGTTAAGTTTTTATTTCCAGGATACATTGGTGAGAGTGGGGTGTTGAAGTCTCCCACTATTATTGTGTGAGGTGAAATATGGGCTTTGAGCTTTACTATAGTTTAATGAATGTGGATGCCCTTGCATTTGGAGCATAGATATTCAGAATTGAGAGTTCATCTTGGAAGATTTTACCTTTGATAATAATGAAGTGCCCCTCCTTGTCTTTTTTGATTACTTGTGTTGGAAGTCAATTTTATTCAGTACAGAATGGCTATTCCAGCTTGTTTCTTGGGACTGTTTGCTTGGAAAATTGTTTTTCAGTCTTTTACCCTGTTATTTTGAGGTAGTGTCTGTCTTTTTCCCTGAGGTGGATTTCCAGTAAGCAGCAAAAAGTTGGGTGCTGATTATGTAGCCAGTCTTTTAGTCTATTACTTTTTATTTGGGTATTGAGTCCACTGATATTAAGAGATATTAAGGGAAAGTAATTGTTGCTTCCTGTTATTTTTATTGTTAGAGTTGGGATTATGTCCTTGTGGCTGTCTTTTTTTAGGTTTGTTGAAGGATTGATTACTTTCTTCCTTTTTTCTAGGGCATAGTTTCTGTCCTTGTGTTGGTGTTTTCCCATTATTATCCTCTGAAGGGCTGGATTTGTGGAAAGATATTGTGTGAATTTGGTTTTGTCATGGGATACTTTGATTTTTCCATCTATGGTAATTGAGAGTTTTGCTGGGTATAGTAGCCTGGGCTGGCATATGTGTTCTCTTAGGGTTTGTATAATATCTGTCCAGGATCTTCTGGCTTTCATAGTCTCTGGTGAGTAGTCTGATGTAATTCTAACAGGTCTGCCTTTATATGTTATTTGACCTTTTTCCCTTACTGCTTTTAATATTCTATCTTTATTTAGTGCATTTGTTTTTCTGATTATTATTTATCAGGAGGAATTTCTTTTCTGGTCCAGTCTATTTGGAGTTCTGTAGGCTTCTTGTATGTTCATGGGCATCTCTTTCTTTAAGTTAGGGAAGTTTTCTTGTATAATTTTGTTGAAGATATTTAATAGGCCTTTAAGTTGAAAATCTTCATTCTCATCTACTCCTATTATCTGTAGGTTTTGCATTTTGCATTTTCTTTGGTTGTGGTGTCCATGTTCTCTATGGAGTCTTCTGCACCTGAAATTCTCTCTTCCATCTCTTTTATTCTGTTGCTAATGCTCACATCTATGGTTCATGATTTCTTTCCTAGGGTTTCTATCTCCAGAGTTGTCCCCCTTTCTTATTTCTTCATTGTTTCTACTTCCATTTTTTGATCTTGGATGGTTTTGTTCAATTCCATCATCCATTTGATTGTGTTTTCCTGTAATTCCTTGAGGGATTTTTGTGCTTCCTCTTTAAGGTCTTCTACTTGTTTATCAGTGTTCTCCTGTATTTCTTTAAGTGAGTTATTAATGCCCTTCTTAAAATCCTCTACCAACATCATGAGATATGATTTTATATCTGAATCTTGATTTTCAGGTGTGTTGGGGTATCCAGGACTTGCTGTGATGGGCATACTGGGTTCTGATGTTGCCCAGTGGTCTTGGTTTCTGTTAGTAAGATTCTTTTGTTTGCCTTTCGCTATCTGGTAATCTCTGGTGTTAGATGTTCTAGCTATCTCTGGCTGGAGCTTGTTCCTTCTGTGATTCTTTAGCCTCTGTCAGCACTCCAGGAAGACCAACTGTCTCCTGTGACCCAGTGAGTGATCAGAGCACTCTCTACAGGCAAGCTCTCCTTTTGCAGAGAAGGTGCACAGAAGTCTGGATCTCAGATCTACCTCCTGATTCCTGGGGTCAGAGCCCTCCCTGGAGGCCGACTCTCCTCTGGCAGGGAAGGTGTCCAGGAGTCTGGGTCTCAGCTCTGTCGCCGGCCTGTGGATGAAGACCCGAAGGGACCCTGTCCAAGAAACTCTGTTGCTTCTAATGCCCAGGTGCTCTCCTGTGTAGACTGGTCTCAGTGATCTCACGATTCTGGGTGTGCTAGGGACTGCCATTTTCCTTTGACCCTGTTGCTGCTAGCACAAGACCCTCTGGGTTTTTTGGAACTGATGTTGCATTCCACTCGCCAGTGATCTCAAGGTCCCGGGTGTGCTAGGGTGCCTGCTGCATGGAGAGTCCTCTGGGAACCTTGGGGCCCTCAACTGAGATCGCGCTGTACTGTACTGAAATTCTTTTTTTTTCCTCCAAACACTGACACCATTGTACTGAAATTCTTAAAATGACCTTTTTTATTTTTCAGCACTCTATCCTACCTCACTAGTAGGTAGTTCTTTAGAGACTTTTCTTAATTTTATTTTTCAAAACTTCTGCTGAGCTAAAATTTATCTTTTATTACTCTATTGCATGAGCTGTATACTTACCTTTGTTTATAAATTGATCACCCTCCTCCTTTCTGATAATATGGCTTCATGTTTTAATTTTTCTTTTACTGGCTCCTACTACTTCTGCTGATCATTTTCTACATCCTTCAAGTGTGCATATACTTAGTGATTTAATGAATTTTGATTTGGAAAATCATTTCTTTGCAGAACACAAGTGGTGAGGCCACTAGAGTTTTGTGATTTAAATGCTACATAATTTTTAAAAGTGTTGTCATGTAAAATTATGCCTTCATACTTAATGGTGAAATTTCAAATAATATGACATTGTACTCTAAAAAGAATGTGACCATTCAATTTGTAAGCTTTCCTCAAATCTCTTTGATCATGCATTCCCAGTTAAATTAGTTACTTCATTTTTTCTATAACACAATATTCAACAATAAACAGTCTAAGACTTGGAATATATTCTGGCATATAGTTTAAGGTGATATATTCCATGGAAGCTGTGAAGCATATCGAAGCGGGCATAGGAAGGTAGTTTGTCACAATGCTTACACAGTTGGGAGGCAGAAAGTGAAGTAAAAGTGGGGCTGAGCAATGAAACCTGAAAGCCCACCTCTGTGGACTAATTCCTCTGGCAAAATTTTGCCTCTTGAAGGTCCCATGTCCTACCCATATAGTATCACCAGCTGATGACCAAGAATGCAAATACAAGAGGATCTCAAAGACATCTTATATTAAACTGTAATTCTAACCTTTCAAAATATCCTTTATATTTATAATCCAGATATGTTCTGGTTTCTAGTTTCTGAGAGGTTTTAGGGAAACCTATTCATCTTTACAAAAATGAGAGAAAGTTTGGGGACTATGCATTTCTTGTTTGTTTGTTTTTAATTCTGTGTGTGTGTGTGTATGTGTGTGTGTGTGTGTGTGTGTGTGTGTGTTTTAAATCATGTACTCTGTCCCATTTATCTTCTTGTCCCTTCATGTCTGCCCTTGGCCTTTCCAAGTTTCCCTTAAAAGAAAAAAAAAACAAATGAATAAATAAATAAACAAAACTATCAAAGCATAAAAAGCATCTCATTTGAAAGCTGTAGTGTGTCACATTGTGTACTACAGTTATAGACTTTTGCCTACACATCTTTACTTGCAAATGATCATGACAATGAGCAATCAGTCTGAATCAAGGCCTCTAGCTTCTGCTACAACAAACATCAATACTGAATTTTCTCCCAGGCTCCTTTCAGTTATCCTGTTGTTGCACTCTGCCATGGAGAGTCTGCAGGTTTAGATCAGCAGGAACAACCCTTCCCTATGCTCCAGCAGTTTATAGATGGTGTGGATTGGGGGTTGGGCAACTCAAAGCCCTGGATCTAGATCTAGGTCTGAGTAATAGCTGAGCTGGTCAGTCTACCATCTTTCCCATACCAATGCCACCGAGGTAGCTTTCCAAAACTGCCCATGCTAGCTCACCCAATGCCACAGACAGCAGGGAACCGGGTCAACCCTTGTGCTCTCATGTCCTCATGGCTGGCTCAATTGAATTCATGCCACCAGAGCCAGGTCTATTATGTTTTCCAGATGAGGTGCAGGACCCACACTCCCAAGTGCTGCAGCCAAGCGAGAAGCAGGGACAGCTCTCCTGTTCTCATGACTCTAGGGCCTGTTTTCATGACTTCTGGGGGTGGCAAAGGCCAATTGTGAGAGGACATCACCTCCATGTCCATACAACCTCATGGCAATGGAGTAGTGGGGCCTGGTCTTCTACACTCATGCTTTCTGAACTGGTTCACTCAAGAATCCACCACCAGGACAAACTCAACAGTGCTTCCTGGGTGAGATGCAAGGCCTCCACATTCCCAGGTATTGCATCTAGTGATAGGTGCAGATCTCCAGAGTACTTCAGCTAGTGGCAGCCAGGTCTGCGCAGCCCTTGAACATCAATGTGTTCCCAGACAGCTGCCCAGGTTAGTGATGTCCATATGGTCTTTGGTAGTAATAGGAGCCACGGACATCAAGAAAGACCCCTGCTGCTGCATGATCATAGACCCAGTCATGGCTCTCAGTGACAGCAGGGGTAGGAACTTCACCATAACCTTAGGTGACAGAGCTGGATACTCACAACAGCATATTACTCTTTGCCCTTACATCTCTAGTTCTACTTCTTTCATAATCCTCAAACTGTCTGAGTTTTCTTCCCCCCACCTCCACCCCACATGCTTCCATATTGTAGTGGAAAAGCCACATGGCTAGTGGGCCTCTGGATGTCCTCCATTTTCCTGTGTATTAGGTGTGGTGTGGGGCAGGTCTCTGAATGTCTACAGCCTACCCATGTGGTTGACTCTTCATTTCTTAAACAGGCTAGTTCATGGTTTGTTTGTTTGTTTGTTTGTTTATTTATTTATTTATTTATTTATTGTATGCAGGTGCTATTTTCTGAGCCTGAGTCTTGGTTTTTGTTTGTTTGGTTTGGTTTTTTGGGTTTTTATTTTAGGTTTTTTTTTTTTTTTGTCTTTTTATTTATTTATTTATTTATTTATTTATTTATTTTTTACACTCCAGATTTTATTCCACCCCCTGTCCATCATCTGACTGTTCCATATCCCATAATCCTCCCCATCACTCTGTCTCCATGTGGATGTCCCCACTGTCCACACCCCACCCAACCAGACCTCTAAACTCCCTGGGGCCTTCAATCTCTTGAGGGTTAGGTACATCTTTTCTGTCTGAACTCAGATCTGGCAGTCCTCTGCTTTATAAGTTTTGGGGCCTCATATCAGCTGGTATATGCTGCCCTGTTCGTGGTCTAGTGTTTGAGAGATCTCAGGGTCCAGGTTAATTGATACTGCTGGTCAACCTACAGGGTCACCCTCCTCCTCAGCTTCTTCCAACCTTTCCCTAATTCAACCACAGGGGTCAATAGCTTTTGTCCATTGGTTGGATACAAATATCTGCATCTGACTCTTTCAGCTGCTTATCGGGTCTTCTGAAGTGAGGTCATGCTAGGTCCCTTTTTGTGAGTACATATACAGCAAACCAACAGCCAGTACGAAATTAAGTGGAACCATGCCTGTGGCTAGAAACCCACAGGAAGTTGCTCTATGCCTGTGAGAAGGCTGTGTGTTACAACACACTTCAGTAAATCCGAGCACCCATCCCAAAGCGTCATCATGAGTGCTGAGTGGCCTAGTGTTTGTATTTGGCACTAAATGCCCCATGCTTGATAAAACCCTGTTGCATGTTTTATTTTTGACAAGGTCTCTTGTAGCTAAGCCTGGCCTCACAATGTAAAAAGACTTTGAGCTTCTGATCCTCTTATGTCTACACAGACTCTGGGGATTACAAACATGTGCATCTATTACTAGTTTTATTCGGTGGTGGGGATGATGCCAGATGGAAGTGGCACTTCCAGATGGGTAAGCACTTCCAACTGAGCTATATTACCATGTCTACTACTGCCTTGTGACATCACACATGCAGCCTTCTCTCTAAGAGACCAGGTGCCCCGCCCTTGCAGTCTCCTGGCAAGATCTCTTACACACTGCACTGCCTCTTTGTCAGCCTCCTCAGGGAGACTGAAATTCCATCTGGATAGCTTGTCTCAGACCAGTAGGGGAACTCTGTTGTGGGTTGCCCTAGCGCTGTTTGTATTTTGATGTTAATTCTGCTTCCTCAAGAGGGGCTGTCCCAGAAGAGGGGTAGATCATATACTTAGGTGATCTCACTGAACCTTCTCTTCATTCTGACTGGTCAAATAAAGACTAGAGCTGAAGATTGAGCAGGGGAAGGAAAAAGAGGACAGGAGAACAAGTAGACGTCCTCTGTGCTTTTTCATGGGGTTGAATTAAACTTCTTCTTTCCAGAGAGTAAGAGAGAGAGAGAGAGAGAGAGAGAGAGAGATTGAGAGAAGACAAGAGGTCTCAGAGAGATGGAGGAATAGGAGGCAGAAGGAAGATGATGTAGAACCACATGGCCTGAATAAGCTGCAAGTAGCAATGGGTCTTATAGCTGGGGAATAAAGTAGTAGAATGATAGATCTGCCCAATCTAGGCATATAGCTTATAAATACAATAACTGAGTTGTGTATTTTTTATATGGGGTAAGAATTTACTGCAACAGAACCCATGAGACTCCAGAGTCTAGGCATTTCCATGCTGGTATTGAGCAGGTCCCCCTCTCCTCCCTGAGCTTCTGTTTCCTTGGGACAAAGGAAGTCCTGTTTTGTTTCATTTTCCTTGCAAACCTCTCTTCAAAAAAGACTAGGATGCATAGAAGATCAGCATTGATTTCTACAAGTGGGTGAACGAGTTTAGCTTGCCCTTTTGCCCTGGAGGCACATGAGTTCCTCCCAGGCCTCTAGCTTTCTGGAGGGTTTGGGGATATGAAGCAGACCACAATAGCCCAAACCCTAGCAGGTCACCCTCCCTCTACCCATGACAGACCAGGTGTTCAGGGAGGAGTAGTATGTGACTCCAAAAGGTGTTGAGATTTTCTCATGTCTCCTGAGTATAGAGGCTTCAGCATGTTCTAAGAACTCTTTAGGTCTATCCTCAGGGTGATCCACAGACTTGAAGGAGGTAAGAAAGGGATAGAGTCCCTCACCTTGGGGCCCAGGGCCACCTTAGTGACCTGCGACCATCTCTCCCCATAGCCCTGGACTCAGTGTCTCTGGAGCCCTTTGCACTGTAACTTTTGAGCTGCCTCCAGGGCCTTAACCATCTTAAATAGCCTTTCTTACACATCCCACACATTAACACATGCCAGGACATACATAAATACATGCTGGCACATGCACAGAGTCCAGCTCCAGGGGTGAGAGCAGGGCTGCAGATTAGCCAAAAAACAAACATGGTTTTTCTTTGTCTTTGTTGTCACTGAACTGGGTAGGTTTTTGTTTATAGGTTTAGTAGTCTGAGCTGGGGCCAGCAGCTACAACCTGAGGAGCTGAGGTATTTCAGGCTTACCCCTACGGATCTGTGGTATCTCTACTTATAAATGGAATCAGCTGGGTTCAGGTTGGTTAGAATCTTCCCACATGCCCCACACCAAAGCTGGTATGAGCTTTGTCAGCAAAGGTATCAGCTCCAATTACACACCTGACTCTAGATCACTTCCCTAGGACATGCTCCATTCCCCTGAGTCCCGTGTTCATGTTAAGGAGTGGGGATATGGGACACTGCCTTCTGACCTCCACCCACATCCTTCCTTGAAGAACATGGTCTCACCGGCCAATGTGTGTTCAGCAAATTGGACTCACATGGTATGGGGCACATTTAGGTGGCCCTAGATGTGTGCATGTATTATGTGTATGTGTGTATGTGTGTGCTTATATACATATTCATACACACACACATTTGTGTATACAGATACATACATACATACATACATACATACATACATACATACATACATATATGTGGAGGCCAGAGGTCAATATCAGGTGTCTTCCTCTTCATTCCTATCTCTTTCTTTCTTTCTTTCTTTCTTTCTTTCTTTCTTTCTTTCTTTCTTCCTTCCTTTCTTCCTTTCTTCCTTTCTTCCTTTCTTCCTTTCTTCCTTTCTTCCTTTCTTCCTTTCTTCCTTCCTTCCTTCCTTCCTTCCTTCCTTCCTTCCTTCCTTCCTTTCTCTCTCTCTCTCTCTCTCTCTCTCTCTCTCTGTCTTTCTTTCTGTTTTGAGGTAGGGTCTCTCACTGAATCTAAAGCTCACCCATTCAGCTATTTTAGCTGACCTAAGATTTCCAGGGATTCTGTGGTCTTTACCTCCTGAGCACTGAAATTACAGACTTACATCATTGCACCCAGGTTTTTACAAGCGTGCTAAGGACATGAACTCATATCATGATTGAGCAGCAAGCATTGTAGCGATTGATCCATTTCCCATTAATCCAAAACTTGCATGAGAGACAGAGGGTCTAGGGGCAAAGTTAAAAAGAGGAAACACCTCTTTGCTCTCTGGAGCATTCAATACAGAAAGCAAACTAGATCCACTGAGAATCAAAGACTGGGACAGGTGAGCAAAACCACGATGAAGAAAGAGCTAGAAACATGGAACAGAGAGAAAAGCAGTAATATTCTGAGGTACAGCTAGAAAGATGCTGGTAATGGAAAAAGTCACATACACACACACACACACACACACACACACACACACACACACACACACACCAGGCATGTGCTTACACAGCCAGCCTGAGACTTGCTGGAAATAATTTCATTGTGTTTGTAAAATGGGGCCTCAGCTGCCTAGGCAGCTTGGAACTCCTACCTTGTATATCAGTCAGTTCCAGATGTAGACACTGACTGAGGGGTATGTATGTGTGAGAAGAGGGGTGGTTCTCCAGAAAACGAAAGGTCTCAGTAGGCAGAGGAAGATTTCAAAGTCTTAGGGGGACTCTCCAGAAATCCATGCCCTAGGATGCTAGGATGCAGGGCTGGTTCCTGCCAGGGAGAGGTCTAGAACTAGAAAGCAGGTCACCAAGTCTGGTTAGGTCCCTGACATCCAGGTGAACTTGGGATGTCACCTGTTGTTCTCATTCAGTGTGTGTGTGTGTGTGTGTGTGTGTGTTTGTGTGTGTGTGTAGATTGACAGGTAGGCTGTCAGGCTTGGCCTCCTGGCCTTCATTTTGAACTTTTAATACTTTCTATAGCTGTGTAGTGTGTTGGGGTGGGATGTGTATCCGGGTGTCAGAGGACAATGGTTTGGAGTCAGATGTCTCCTTCCACCTTCAAGATTTCTGAGAACAGATCTCTTGAGGTCACCATGTTTGCAGGGCCAATGCCTTTATCCCCTAGCCCACTCCCAATTTGTCATTAGTCTGCTCCCAGGAGACCCTTTCTGTGTCCATCTCTGACTTGTGGGATGTACTAGCCACCCCTAGGACACCAGAATACTGTCCTCAGTCTTCTTGGCTGGTTTTCTTGTGGGACCTGATGATGATCTTGGCCCTTGAGTCTTAGTTGCCTGGAATCTGGGAACCTCAGTCTATCAGCCTCTAGATTTTAATGTCTGCTTTGATTTCTTTAGGAGTTGTAGGATTAGTTCGTTTCCCTAATCTTGATTTAACTTTGGTGAGTATCTATCTAGAAAATCACCCATTTCCTTCAGATTTACCAGTTTTACTTGAGAAGATGCTTTTCAGGGAAGACCTAATGATTTTTAAGTTTTCTCAGGGTCTGCTCTTATGTTTCCCTTTTGATTCTTGTTTTTGTTAATATGGATATCATCTCTCTGCCTCTTATTTAGTTTGTATAGTGGTTTGTCTATCTTGTTGATTTTCTCAAAGAACCATCTCTTTGTTTGGTTGACTCATTGTCCTGTTGTCTTTGTTTCTAATAGATTGATTTCCATCCTGAGCTTGATTATTTTTGGTGTCTACTCCTTTTGGGTGTGTTTGCTTCTTTTTTTTTTTTTTCCTAGAACTTTCAGGTATACATTTAGGTTGTTATTATGAATAATATCCATTTTTTTTTAATGAAGACACTTTTTCCTCTTAGCACTGATTTCATTGTGTCCCATAAATTTGGGTATGTTGTGCTTTCACTTTCATTTAATTCTAGAAAGTCTTTGATGTTTTTCTTTACCCCTTCTTTGACCTGCTGGCCATTAAGTAGAGAGATAAACATACCTTGCTCTTGTCAGTGCTTCTGGAGCCACCAAAGTCATCTTCCTTTCCTGGTGACTCCAGCTAAATCCCCATAGACCACACAGTGGGGGCTCAGTGGCTTTTTTTCCTTAGAAATGAAGGCAAACAAAGGGTAGGGTGACTGAGATGTTTTAGGAAAGTGTCCTTGAGACTAAACCAGTGCAGACTTGAGGAGTCTCCAATAAAGGCCATGATAAGTTGAGCTAGCAAGCCAATTTTCCAGATCAGGTCTTGCGCATGCACAGCAAGCATGCTGAGAACCTCTATCACAGTTGTTGGACCTCAGCTTTCCCATTGGTCAGAGTGTGCATGCCTGTGTTTAGATGCGTTGCTTGGTAACAGTGGAACAGCCTTCAGTTGACCCGAGAACCCGCACTGCTTGGACTATATTCTACTGACTTTCTTTGTGGGTGCTTTGTCCTGTTATTGCTGACAGTGTTGACAAGATTTACTCTCAGATCTACATCAGTGTGTTGATTCTGAGAGTGGCCAAGAGCCAAGAGGGAGGGGAAGGGTCGGGGTGACTCCGGGTGGGTGGGTGGGTGGGGAGCTCCGCCATGAGTTTCCTGTGCTGCTGGAACCAAAGGCAATCCTCCACCAGCCAGAGGGAGTTCTTCCCAGGCCCTGGGAGGACACAATGGAGTGCTACTAGCTTCCATTCCCTCAGACAGCCCAAAAGCTACAAAGCCTTCAGAAAGATCCACAAAGCTGCTAGCCTGGGTCATGTTGCCACGGTTCAGCGCAGACTGGAACTTGGGAAAAATGGCATTAATGACCGAGACAAGAATAACAGGTGACTGGGGCTGGGAGTGAGGCGAAAGGGGCAGGCTGGGAGGTAGGTAGAGAAAGAAAGTGTCAGCTTCCCTAAGTTGCCCCAAGGACTAGGACTAGGAAGGATCTGCCAATGTTTTCCTTGCTGGTGACCTTTGTCACTAAGGTGTCCTGGTAATCTCAGTGCTTGGCAGTTCTTCTATTGCTCCATGAAGTCTGAGGAGGGAGGCACTGCTGACCTAGAGCTGTTTACCACAGAACTCCCTTGGTTCTTGAATTTCTTAATGTTTTGATATCCAACCCTCCTCTTTTCCTGTTTCTCTCCCAGGCACTATAGTAGGTTGACTTTATTTTCATGCAGGTGTTAATACATTTTATTCCTTCAATCCCACAAAGTAACTTGCTTTAAGTAATAGGCACCCTTTCAATTTGGAGTCTGAGTACACCCATGGGAAGTATACAGAGAACCAACATGAACTCCTGCAATGCTAACTTTACTCTTTGGAGTCATTTTCAAAGGCTAGCTCTAGCTGAATTTCAGGTTTCTAGAAACTATGGTCTCATTTTGTAGCCCACGGCAGACATTCAGGACCACATGATTTATCTTCTGGAAGGTTTAGCTTTCCTTGGCCTGTGGAGAGCCACACAGACTGCATCCCCTTTACTCCTACCTGACCTTGATATTTCTTTGTGCTTTTCATCATCTGAAAACTATACTATAGCTTTGGTTTCCCTCAGCAATTTTGTATGGAGTGGTTTGTTTCCCATCATTTTCTCAATCTGTACATCACAAAGAATTCACATCCAATATGCCATCCTAGTCAGATGGCACCTTGGTTTTTTTCCTTATCTGTGATTTCTGCCATGAACACATGAAGTTTCTTGGAAAGGGCCAGATTATGAATATGGTACATATAATAATTCTCAAACATATTTGTTTTGTATTTTGATATACTCTCTAAACACCCAATCCCTTTAGATTTATAAAACAACTGTTAATGAAAAACTGAAGGTTTGTTAATTAATCAGTTTATTATATACACAAAAATAATTAGACATCATTATTTTAGCTGCAGTTTTCTGAAAATGTTATAGAATATGTTTATCACAAATGCAGGCTTGCTTTCTTTCCATTTATAGTAGTTTTTCAAGAGGTTTAATGACTGCAGTCATAATAGTCAGCAGGAAAGTATAACTTTAAAAGTGAAAAGCTGTCCATTTAATTGGTTATTGGCTGTTGTTCTGCTGTATATTGCTTTTATTATGTTTAGGAATGGGTGTTGAATTCCTGATCTCTCCAATACTTTAAACATGAAGGGATGTATTTTGTCAAATGCTTTTTCAGAACCTAATGAGATAAACATGTGATTTTTTTTGAGTTTGTTTATATAGTGGATTAAATTAATGGATTTTTGTATTTTGAACCAAACTTGCATCCCTGGCATGAAACCTACTTGATCGTGGTGAATGATGGTTTTGATGTGTTCTTACATTTGGTTTGCGAGAATTTTATTGAGTATTTTTGTATCTATATCATAAGAGAAATTAGTCTGAAGTTCTCTTTTTTGCTTGGGTCCTTGTGTGGTGTAGGTATCAGAGTAATTGTGGATCCATAGAAAGAATTGGGTAGTATTCCTTCTGTCTCTATTTTATGAAATAGTTTGAGGAATATTGGCACTAGCTCTTCTTTGAAGGTCTGATAGAATTCTCCACTGAAATTCCCTGTCCCTAGGCTATTTTTGGTTGGGAAGGTTTTGTTGTTGTTGTTGTTGTTGTTGTTTTGTTTTTTAAAATAACTTCCTCTATTTCCTTAGGGGATATGGTCCTGTTTAGATAGTTTACCTGCTCTTGATTTAACTTTGATATGTGGTGTCTGTTTAGAAAAATCATCCATATCACTTAGATTTTCCAGTTTTGTTGAGTGTTGGCTTTTGCAGTATGATCTGATGATTATTTGAATTTCCTCAGTTTCTGTTGTTATATCTCCATTTTCTTTTCTGATTTTGATAATTTGGATACTGTCTCTGGACCCTTTGGTTAGTTTGGCTACACATTTTTCTATCTTGTTGATTTTCTTAAAGAACCAGGTTTTGGTTTTGTTGATTATTTATATCATTTGGAGAAGGCTAATATTCAAAATATATAAAGACACTCAAGAAGCTAACCACCAAAAAACAACCTAATGAAAAAGTGAGTTATCGGTCTAAATAGAATTCACAACAGAGGACTCTCAAATGGTCAAGAAACGCTTAAAGAAATGTTCAAAGTCATTAGTGATCAGGGAAATGCAAATCAAAACGTCCCTGAGATTCCACATTACACCAATCACAATGGCTAAGGTCACAAACTCAGATGACAGCACATGTTAATGGAGATGTAGACAAAGAGAAACACTCCTCCATTGCTGGTAGGACTGCTAACCAGTACAACCACTCTGGAAATTAATCTGGAAGTTCCTCAGAAACCTGGAAATAGATCTACCTGAAAACCCAGCTATACCAGCTTTGGGCATATATCCAAAAGATGCTCTACCATGCCACAGGGGCAAATGTTCCACTACGTGCATAGCAGCCTTATTAGTGACAGACTGAAGCTGAAAACAACCCAGATGTCCCACAATGGAAGGATAGATACAGAAAATGTGGTTCATTTACACAATGGAGTATTACTCAGCTATTAAGAGTGAGGACATCATGGGTTTTGTAAGCACATGGATGGAACTAGAAAATATCATCCTGAGTGAGGTAACTCAGACCCTAAGGGCATGCATGGTATGAACTCACTACTAAGTGGATATTAACCAAAAAAGTACAGAATACCTAGTATACAATCCTCAGAACTCAAGAAGTTAACAAGCTGAAGGGCCCAAATGAGGATGCCTCAATCCTACTTGGGAGGGAAAAGAAAGCAATCATGGGGGCAGAGGAAGGGACCCGGCTGGGAGAGGGGATCCATCCCATCTCTAGAACCGAAACCAGACAGTATTGCTAATGCCAAGAAGCACTTGTTGACAGGAGCCTGATATGGCTGTCTCCTGAGAGGCTCTGCCAGAGCCTGACTAATACAGATGCTGAAGCTCCTAGCCAACCATTGGAGCAGAATGGGTTCCAGTAGGTTAGAGGAAGAACCAAAATTGCTGAAGGGATTTGCAACCCCATAGAAAGGACAATATCAACCAACCAGACTACCCCCCTGCCCCCGCACCCCAGCTCTCAGGAACTAAACTACCAACCCAAAAGCAACCGATTTGCTCTCTGTTGGGTATCATTACTCAGCCTATGGAACATTGGCACCCACAGTGTGTCTTTTCACAAATTTAACAAAAGAATACCCCATAGACACCCCACACAGCAAACCTGATGTGGAAAATCCCACAGTTAAGGCTCTGATTACAGGTGATTCTAAGTTGTGGCAAGTTGTCATTTAAACCAATTCAACATAGCTTCCTGAATATTGAAATACATATTTATTTCAATAAATGACAACATGAATAACCTATATTGCAACTATTTAAATGAAAAACTTTTCTTAAATGTGTCTTGATGTGGAAATAATAAAACAGAAATTTAAAGATTTGATAACATCATTTATCCAGAATATAAATAGGAACACATGCAAGCATACAAACACACACACACACACACACACACACACACACACACACACACATAACACACATGCCTACAATGCAAACAGGCACACACACACACATGCACACACACATGCACACATATAACCTTAACCCTGCGTGCACACACAGAGATATACAGACACACTGACACACACACATGCCCACAATGCATACAGGCACACACACTAATAAACACATGCACACAAACACATATACCACCATGAACACCCCAATACACATGAACACACACATGTACACTCATGACATACATGCACACACACTCATGAACACACATATGCACACATCCAGACACAAAGACACATATACATTCATATACACTCACATGCACACAAGCATACACAAACACACACTAACACATATAAGCACTCTCATATGTACTCAAAACCTCACAGATACACACACACACACACACACACACACACACACACACACACACACAAACACACACGACAATGAATGACTGTAGTCCAAAGAATCAACCTGGAGTAGCAGCAAATGCTAATGGAAAGGTTTTGCAGTTAAGATATTCACTTGCAGTTTATATTCTTTTGTTAATGTTATTTCCTCACTTAATGGGAAGAGAATGATCACAGAGAATATGTTAATTTATACCTCTTATGGCCTGATGATAAAACAACTGTAAGTACAGTCTTACTCATTCCATGATTTATGGGTTGTGAGTGATAATTAAAAGAATTGATAATTAAATTTATTAAAATGCTCCAAATTTTTCAATATAAATCATTGAACTCCTAATCTTTATCTATTATCTTTACTCAGTAGTTCACCAAATTCACTTGGATTTTCTGTTATGTAGCATACTTATTCTATGGCTTGTAAATGGCTTTCACTTTTTTTTTTTTTGGTCTTTCTTTTTTTAAAGTAATTAATTAATTACACTCCGTATTTTATTCCCCTCTTCTGGTACACCTTTGGACTGTTCCACATCTCATACCATCTTCCCAAACTCATGTCTCCACGAGAATGTCCCCACCCCCCAACTCCACCCAACCAGACCTCTAAACTCCCTATGGCCTCCAGTCTCTTGAGGGTTAGGTGCATCTTCCCTGACTGAACCCAGACCTGGCAGTCCTCTGCTGTATATGTGTTGGGGGCTTCATATCAGCTGGTGTATGCTGCCTGGCTGGTGGTCCAGTGTTTGAGAGATCTTGGGGGTCCAGGTTAATTGAGACTGCTGGTCCTCCTACAGGGTCACCCTCCTTTTCAGCTTCTTCAAGCCTTTCCCTAATTCCACAGGTTCCACAGCTTCTGTGCACATTTTCTTGAGCTGAATAGAAAGTTTAGAGAAATGAGTCTAAATTTCAATAGAAACTTTACCTCTTTCCTTTCAATTAGCAGCATTTCTGAATTAAGAAATTGTAAAGAGTAGTTACTTTGAAAAATCATACCAGTATCTGAAACTACTATCCCATAATTGAAACTTCACATTTCTTCTTCTTCTTCTTCCTTCTTCTTCTTCTTCTTCTTCTTCTTCTTCTTCTTCTTCTTCTTCTTCTTCTTCTTCTTCTTCTTCTTCTCCTTCTTCCTTCTTCTTCTTCTTCTTCTTCTTCTTCTTCTTCTTCTTCTTCTTCTTCTTCTTCTTCTTCTTCTTCTTCGTCTTCGTCTTCGTCTTCTTCTTCGTCTTCGTCTTCTTCTTCTTCTTCTTCTTCTTCTTCTTCTTCTTCTTCTTCTTCTTCTTCTTCTTCGTCGTCGTCGTCGTCGTCGTCTTCTTCTTCTTCTTCTTCTTCTTCTTCTTCTTCTTCTTCTTCTTCTTCTTCTTCTTCTTCTTCTTCTTCTTCTTCTTCTTCTTCCCCTTCCCCTTCCCCTTCTTCTTCTTCCCCTTCCCCTTCCCCTTCTTCTTCTTCCCCTTCCCCTTCCCCTTCTTCTTCTTCCCCTTCCCCTTCTTCCCCTTCCCCTTCCCCTTCCCCTTCCCCTTCCCCTTCCCCTTCCCCTTCCTCCTCCTCCTCCTCTTCTTCTTCTTCTTCTTCTTCTTCTTCTTCTTCTTCTTCTTCTTCTTCTTCTTCTTCTTCTTCTTCTTCTTCTTCTTCTTCTTCCTCTTCGTTTTCGTTTTCGTTTTTGTTTTTGTTTTTGTTTTTTGAGACTGGGTTTCTCTGTGTAGCCCTGGCTGTCCTGGAACTCACTTTGGAGACCAGGCTCACCTCAAACTCAGAAATCCGCCTGCCTCTGCCTCCCGAGTGCTGGGATTAAAGCCGTGCGCCATCATGCCCAGCTGAAACTTCACATTTCTTAACACTGTATAAATCTAAATAATGTATATGAGAATTGCATGTATAGCAGTGTGCCAGAAGAGGGCGGTGCCAGATCCCATTATAGATGGTTGTGAGCCACCATGTGGTTGCTGGGATTTGAACTCAGAACATCTGGAAGAGCAGTCAGTGCTCTTAACCGCTGAGCCATCTCTAAAATTATCCATACTTTCTCATTTGAGTCCTGGTTTTTCTTTAGCGAAAGATTTAGAAATCAAAGAAATAGTTATGTTCAGAAATCATTTGCTATTATCATATCCGCTTTTCACATCTTGAATGTATTTAAGTATTATGACTAGAACTCCCAGAATTCTTTAGAATATATCACCTGTGATTCAAAGTAAGCACAGTTGGTTATGATTCCTACACACTTTATGAATTATGAAATCTAAAACCTGTTATCAGGTAAAGCTCAATACATCATGAGTTATAAGCCTCATGCTAGTGTAAAGTTGTCAGAGTGTCATAAGCCAGGCAGAGTGTGGTCACTTGTGATGCCAGGTACCAGTGGCCTACAGTGGGAAGGTTGCAAGTTTAAGGCTCCTGAGACACATGGTGAATTCAAGACCAACCTGAGCTCTGTTGCAAGACCACGGCTTAAAGAGGAATATCCAAGCATCTAAATGCTGAGCAGTTTCATGGTAGAAACAGCTCTAAATCCTTTGCATGTGTGTTTGTTCAATAATCCCACTATGACCTGTGAGATGAGTTTACTCTGATTCCCTTTTGTGTATGAGGGGCTTAGATATGGAGAGGATAAAACAGTGGGTAGCAACAGAGTTTAAAGTAGGATTAGAATCCAAATTGAGGTAAGTTCTAATTTAGAATAGTTACTTTAGCCAACTGTGCTGGATGGTTTTAGGTCAACTTGAAGCAAACTAAAGTCATCTGAGAGGAGGGAACCTCAACCGAAACAATTTCTCCTTAAGATCTGGTTGTAGGCAATTCTGTAGGGCAGTTCCTTACTTAGTGATTGATGGTGGGGGACCCTGCCCATTGTGGGTGGTGCCATCCCTGGGCTGGTGGTTCTGGTTTCCATGAGAAATCAGGCTCAGGAAGAGATGGAGTGCAAGCTAGTAAGCAGCCCTCCTCCACAGCCTGCCATAATCAGCTCCTGCCTACAGGAGTTCCTATACTCACAACTTTTAGGGATGAGCTGTTATCTAGAACGGTGTGTGAAATAAGCCCTTTCATCCCCAAGAAGTTTTGGTCATTGTGTTTCATCACACAGTGGAAATCCTAAATATGACAACTTGGTACTAGCTTAGAGGTGATTGCCATGACAGAGCTGACCATGTTTTTTTTGGGTGAGGTGGGGTGAGGTGGTTGTGGGTGTGGGGTGGGAGGGTTGCAGAAGGACTTTGGAATATTGTGCAAGAAATGCCACTAAGTTTTCAATACTTGGTGAGCTGTTCTGTAGGAGCTTGGTAGTTAAGAATGTTGAGAGTTCCACCCATAGGGTTGCAGATCCCTTTAGCTCTTTGGGTATTTTCTCTAGCTCCTCCACTGGGGGCCCAGTGATCCATCCAATAGCAAACTGTGAGCATCCACTTCTGTGTTTGCTAGGCCCCGGCGTAGTCTCACAAGAGACAGCTATATCAGGGTCCTTTCAGCAAAATCTTGCTAGTGTATGCTAACCAGTACCCCGGAGCTCTTGACTCTAGCTGCATATGTATCAAAAGATGGCCTAGTCGGCCATCACTGGAAAGAGAGACACATTGGACTTGCAAACTTTATATGCCCCAGTACAGGGGAACGCCAGGGCTAAAGAGTGGGAGTGGGTGGGTAGGGGGGTGGAAGGATATGGGGGACTTTTGGGATAGCATTGGAAATGTAAATGAGGAAAATACCTAATTAAAAAAAAAAAAACGAAAAAGAATGTTGAGGGTAATTCAGTGGATGGAGGCCTGGCTTGGGAAGCTTCTGAGGGCCATTAGAAGACAGACTGTGAGGACCATTTCTATCTTCCTCCCCATGTTGCTTTGGCTGTGTTGTTTCATCGCAGCAATGGAAACATAACTAACACATCAGGCATTCAACTCAATGATGGTATCCTTGCCTCTGATATAGGAATGTATGTACCGTGTTTCCAACACTGGAAGCAAAAAAATATCTTTGACTTGGCTGCCCCAAGTTAATGAGAATTACTTGAATAATTGTGTGGTTTTGACCTATTTTTGTAAAAATTCTTAAAATTTCTTCATTTTCACAGAACTATGTTACACTTTGCTTGTGTGCATGGCCATCCGGACGTAGTTGCCCTTCTAATAGAGCAGAATTGTGACATTGATCTCCGCGACAGTGACAACAGCACAGCACTAATTAAGGTAGACAGCACCCAACAATTTCAGGGTGACACAGATTCAATAGGGATTCTGGGAATAAACATGATCTCAGCTAAATGCAAATAATTAGTGAAATCTATGGAATTTTTGTTTTTCTCATGTTTCCCATCTATTTTTTGATTTAATACCCACAGGCTTCACAGTATGAGCGTGAAGAATGTATCGCCATGTTATTAGAACACGGTGCTGATCCAAATGCTATGGACAGCAGTGGGAACACAGCACTGCACTATGCTGTTTGGCATAACAACATGTCAATGGCAGCCAAACTGCTGGCCCATCATGCTGACATCACTATAAGGAATGAGGTACAGAAGACACAGCTTTGATTTACAGATTATTTGCTACATACTTTAAAATATTTCATTGGGGTCCTGATGCAGCTTTAACATAAGAATCTCTCAAATGTGAGATGTAATAAGTGAATTTTATAAATCTCACAAACTTAAGACTTGTCTAGATGAGTCAGATTTGATGGGAACTCCATCTTCCCAAGCTTCCCTTCCCTGAAGCACTTTCTCCTCCTTTACTCTCCTGATGAACATTCTAAAGAGAATTATTACCTCCATCCGTGGCAAGTCTGAAGGTCTTTACAATTTCCCTATGGGTACTCTCTTAACTGTAGCTGTTCAGGATTTCATGTTGTCTTATACTTCCAATGCATGAACAAACATCAATAAGATACCGGGTTTCTATATTACAAGTGCCTAAATTATGAATCTTCCTGTCAGTTAATCCACATAGTACCCATATCAGCATGTCAGTTCATTTCATAGAGTTCTGACAACACTGGACTTTCATTTGTAATTGGTAACTAGAGAGTTGGTTTGTCCATTAATTTATGAGACAGAATTTTACACAATCAAGGTTGGCCTGGAACTTGTTATGTAATGAGGATGACAGTGAACTTGTATATTCCTTAACCTCTGAAGTAATGGGCTTTTGGACATTCTCTACCATGCCTGGCCTATGAAAACTCATAGTTGACTTTGATATTCATTTCCAACTAAATAATTATTTCAGTGACAATGCAATATAGGTGAAGTAAAAACTATTGGAGAAGTTGTTCAGGGCACATTGTCAATTGACTGCATTTTATGCTGATTTTCATTACAGCTTTATTATAAAGAACTAGACTAAAAAGTCTAATTCCCCAAATTTAAATCATAGTTGAAAAGTTTTCAATATTTTTCATGAGAGATTACTTAATTGCATCTCTAGCACAAGGTTTAATCCTTCATATTTCAAAGAATATTATTTTCCAGAATATGATGTCTAACATAAATGCCATGTTCATTTGTTAGAGAAATAGTATTAATATGCATACAATATATGCATGGAAGAAATACTGTGCCATGTTATCCTCTCTGCATGGTGCTTTTTTGGCAAGCATTCTCTGCTTCAGTGACTTGGAGCTGACAGCATTTCAGAAGCATTTGCATTCTCACCAGGCTATGGAAGAAACTGTTTAGACTCTACTAGTGGTATGAGGAATCCATGGCAGACATTTTGTTTCAAGTGGATCATTAAGGCATGGTTTGTGAATTAACTGATACATGTATCAAATGCACTCTGATGGCTCATGAAGAATGGATCTGTATGAGAGCACAATGTTTGAGAAGGTCAAGAATGTGGCTCACAGACCCTCAGAGGATGTGAGCTCCACTGTGTCTTCCACATGATTGTCCATTGAGAAATATCAAGTTCTGAGAGTTATAAATTATTATTTTTTATAGGATAGCTTCACACCACTTAAACTGGCTCAATTAAAAAACCATGACAACCTGGCAAAACTTTTAGAAAACAAGGAAGAAAAGATAGAGGAAGTTGATGAATTAGACAGGTAAAGTTACTAATTCTTTTATCTTTTTGTTTTTATGGAATTCTATAGTGTGCACAATCCCTGAAGCCCTGTTGTTGGAATTTCCAATCCTATTACATAGGTATAAAACCCCACGTAATCCAGATATTATAATTATAAGCTGTATGCCTGGCAGTTCTGGCACTGTACTAAATTATTCACCAGTTATGAGACCCCTTGCTTCTTGAGGTTTCTCCTGACCAGGGGGTTCTGGTTTATGGTGGCATCTCCTCCTCTCCCTCCACCCTCTCTTCTCCCCTCACCTTCCTCCTCTCCTCCTACCTATCCCACTTCCCACTCTTGATTCTCCTTTTCTCCCTTTCTTCTACACTGCCCAATCACTGGCTTAGTATAGATTTTGACGTCTATATTCTGATATTTGATTAAAAATGAATAGCTTAAACATTAATTTTTAAAAAAATCTGTCTTTTATATTCATTTCTTTAAAAACTGCAATAGTAACTAAAAGTACGTTTTGGAAAGAATTTCTTCTCTTCAGTGACTGTTTTCTTCAAAGATTTTTCTTTTTATTTGTTTGATAGTGAATCCCTAACATCCTCAACACTCATAACTTTGACAAGTGGGGATTGCCTTAAGATTTTGATCAGCCACAGTGAGTAGTAGGACAGACACAGACAAAACCCAAGTCTGTCTTCATGCACACAAGCACGCACGCACACATGCACACACACACATTTGCATGCATGGAGACACTCAATCAGGTGCACCCCCACACATGCAAACACACTCTTGCACACAAATGCACACATAGACACATGGGTGCGCGCGCACACACACACACACACACACACACACACACACACACACACACACACCCTATTGGTCATTGAGCCTATCTTTATTTCAATAACGTGTGCATTAATAGGTTGTGTAGATTGAGCATTTTAGTGTGAAAACCACTGGAGAAACATAGGCTAAAAAAAAAGAAGAAGGACTCTGGTTCTCCTCCAACTATTTCCACTTCACTGAAGACACATGAGAAGTTTAAGTGTTTTCTAATTTATGTGGACTGGAATTGGTAGGACATATATAGAAAAGACAAATGCAGTTTGTAAATTTCATGTTTTTATAGCCCCTGGAATTCCTCCCAGAAAAATAACATATCCATTTATTCTTAAGTTTCCTACATTTTATCTTTCAATTTTTTCAACTGTTTCATGGGACTCACTGTACATTTTGGACAAAGTGAAGCCATGAGTTCTTTTTATATGCATGGTTGATTTGAAAATGATGAAGGCTATTTCTGTGTTGCAAAACTTAGTTTTGTACCAATGACAGGTGGTTCTCAGACCATTTTCAATTCACCTAGCAAAATTATGTGAGTCAGTAACTGGACACCAGTGTAGCCTACGGGACAGTGATTTTTGATATGAGACTTATTTTTCTGTGAACGACATTCGAAATGTTGGTCTATTTACCTCTATTAAACAAAGCATCAGATATTATGTTTTCCCCTTATCCTAACTAGCATAATACTGGATTTACATTTATTATTTAAAAATTATTATTATTATCATCATTATTTTAAATTGTATGCTCATGTTTGTGCTTGTAGTTGAGTGTGCAGATGTGTGCAGGTGGCTGAAGAAGGCACAGGTATTAGATGTCTCTGGAGCTGGAGTTAGAGTTGGTTGTGAGCCACACAGCCACACAGTGTCCTGGCTACTGCACTCAACTCAACTCCTCCTGTGCAGAAGCTGTACCTGCTGTTAACTGGAGCTGTGTCTCCAATTGTAATTTCCATCTTTTTATGATTATAGTAGTGGTATAAATTGTATATCAATGTTCCTCTTCTTTTCTAAAGCTTATTTCCTTTGTAGGAAATAAATTATTTTATTTGTAATACCTGGTAAGTTTTATGGATAGGGGAAATAAACTTTTTTGTGTGTTTTATTTTACAAATTTAATATTCATCTGAAAGGATATCATTTTTCTGTAGGTCTTCAAAGAAAACTTCCGATGAAAAGGAAGAGGTATGGGAAATTAATTTAAAATCATATTTATTAAGATACAGCATAAAGGTCAAACTAATACATTATAAAGTGAGTTAGAAATATGGGATCCATCCCATAAACAACCACTAAACCCAGTCACTAGGCAGATGCCAACAAGAGCTTGCTGACAAGAGCCTGCTGACAGGAGCCTGATATAGGTGTCTTCTGAGAGGCATTCCCAGTGCCTGGCAAATAGAGAAGTGAATGCTCACAGTCATCCATTAGACAGAGCACAAGGTCCCCAATGAAGGACTCAGAGAAATACCCAGGGAGCTGATGAGGACTGAAGCCCCATAGAAGGAACATCAATATGAACTAACCAGTACCCCCAGAGCTCCTTGGAACTATACCACCAATCAAAGAAAGCTCATGGTGGAACTTGTGGCTCTAGCTATATATGTAGCAGAGGATGGCCTAGTCGGTCATCAATGGGAGGAGAGGCCCTTGGTCCTGTGAAGGCTGTAGGCCCCAGAATAGGGGAATGTCAGGACCAGGAATGGGAGTTGGTGAGTTGGGGAGAAGGGGGAGACAGGAGGGGATAGGGGATTTTCAGAGGGGAAACTAGGAACGGGGATAACATTTGAAACGTAAATTAGGAAAATATCTAATAAAAAATTAAAAAAAGAAATATAGTAAAAATAAAATAAAAATTAAGATTCTTTTGTTATATTCAAACATTTCTTCCCAAAACATTTGTAAAAGTCACCAATAGTAAAGGTGTCTTTCCTGTCAAAATTAGGTCTTTCAGAAGCATCTTGCTTGTTACTTATGTAAAACATGAGTATTTGTCTCTTCTTTATATTTAGTATATGGTGTACACAACATGAAGATATCTGAAATTGCTATTTTTCATTTTGTAGGTCAAAGAACAAGGAAATCTTGTGTTTGACAAAGAACAAGGAGATCTTATGTGTGACAAAGAACAAGGAAATCTTATAGTTGACCTTAACGAACTAATATCAGCATCTGAGGGAAACTTAGAGGACTGTGAGATGATCAGTTTCGACACTATTCTGCATCTTATTGAACAGCTCAGGAGGCAGAGCAAAGGTAGGGGTTTTGCATGCAGCCTCTGTGTGTGGTATTGACGAGGGTGAATTAGAGTATTGCTCATGACACAGGCATGCTTGATATCAAAGAACAGGAAACTAGTCTCCGCAGGAGCTGCCACCAAGCCTTCTGAGCTTCAGTAAGCAAGCATGACACTGTGGCCTTGGGGTTGTTACATTAGACTCATGTGTTACAACAAAATGGAACAGGCCAGAATGCCAATACAGTAAGTTGGTGGGCTGTGCCTTTTCATTACTTCTTCATGTGGCTGGAGGATTGAAGCAGCTCTCTGGAGTCACTTTGGTAAAGGATGCGGAATTCCTCCATGATGGCTCTGCCATATGATAGTTTGAGGAGACACTCTTAGACTACAGCTTGTGCTTTATTGGCTCCTCTCTTTTACTTGTCTTATGGTAACATTGTCTTCTATAATCTTTAAAAAATATTTGATTTTTATTATACCTGGGTGTGAGCATCTGTTTGCATGCACAGACTAGAGGAGAAGTTCAGGTGTCCTGCTCTATCATTATCCTATTTATTCCTTTGAGATGGTATCTCATTGAGGCTGAAGGTAGGTTGGCACACCAGCACTAATAATCTTGTCTGTTGCTCTCAAAGGCTGGGCTACAGGCACATGTGTGTCATATGTATTTTGTATGGAGATTTGAACTCAAGTTCTCATGCTTGCACAGAACACCAGAATACATTGAGCTAGCTTCCTTGAGGTTGATGTATCTAATTTTTATCTGCTCCAATGAATTACAATATTGTGGGGTGTGGGTGTTAATATATTCGTGTATGTGTGTGTTTGAGTGCACATGCATGTGTGTATGCTGCATATCTGTATGTGTTCCTGTAATGCATCTTCCTCAAGTGCTCTCAATCTTATTTCTTTTGGAATAGCAACTCTCAGTGATGCCAAAGCTAACCAATTCAATTAGGTTGGCAAACCAGTGAGCTCCATGTATCCTCCTGTCTATGCCTCCCTTTCATTAAGATGGCAGGAGATACCAACATGCATAGCTTAAGAAAGGAAAGCACAACAACAACAACAGCAACAACAACAACACACACACAAACCCCAAAACACCCTCAAACCTGCTATGTTTTGGGTACTGAGGTACAAATTCGGGTTAGAATAGCTTGCATAACAATCACTTTAATAACTGAGAAATCTTGCTGGAACTCATCCTTTCAAATGATGTCACAACATTTTGTAAGGTTAGATTTTTAAATACATACTTTAATAAGGGTTCTCAAATGCTTCAATCACCTTTCTAGCCCACCATCCAAAGGTAGGGAAAAAGTTTGGAAATAGGACATGTGGATATGTACCTGTTTTAAAGTAGTTCTTGGGGGGTGATTCGAATCCCCACAGTCAAGAAAATATCAGTCCAGTTCAGTAGTCTCAGGATACCAACAGTCTAGTACACCAAACATGAGTCAGCAATGGTGGCATGAGTCAGCAGAAAATACCAGGCCTTCCCTGAGTAGGCCCAAGTCAGCAGGAGCTACAAAGACCAGCTGGAATGCCAAGAATTCTCTGCAATGCCTCTTTCAACAAAGTGGATAACAGTAAAGAGGAAAAACCAAGGCAGAGTTGCACAGTTAGCTATGCAAGCCTCCCTTCTACTGTCTTTGAGTTCCACTTAGAATTTCTCCAAACATGACTTGTCCTCCCTTGGGACTTGCTTCATCAAAACACCATCTGTGTTTGCATCATATGACAAAACCAGAAACTTACACTTAAACATTTTAAATATACACAAATGTTTTCTTTCTCCCAAAATATAACTTTTCAACACACTGGTGAGAGCAGGTTGTACCAGTGCTCAAAAGCGTTGTTAAGACAGATTGTCTGTGTTTAATGTGCCATATAGATTTATGTGTAAAAGATACATACAATTATGAGAAGCTTCTTAATTTAGAGAGAAATTTATTGAAAAGAAAAGCTGCACACATAAGATTTACCTATGTCACGTGGCCTTTTCCTCACAGTCTCATAAGACTTGAGCTTATCATAGTTGCAACTAGGAATGTCCATGAAATGTGATCAGTTTTGTAATATGCATCTTAGCATTTTTTATATTCTTCTATTGTGCACAGTCTTTGTACTAGTTTCAAATTTAAATTAACACCCATATCTGTGTGTCCTTACAGTAATAAATGATAAACTATTTAAATAAAACCCATGAACTCATGATATACATTTATTTATTTTTATTATTTATTATTTATAAACATTTGTATATAACTTAATGTAATTGGTATAATATAATTATAATTATGATTTTGTTTTATCTTATTTGATGTCAAAACTTAGTTTCATTTCATTATCATTTGAGTCTGTAATGTTTATTTTATGTCTTTCTTCTTGCTCCATTACATTCTATCCATTTCTTCTGAATTCTATATATGCATTTTATATTGCTTATAGACAGTTTGATCCTCCCTTTGTTGTTTGTATAATCATTAGGTAAGCCACAACAAATGTTATCCTTTCTATACCTTGGTTGTAACCAGTGTATTGCTTATTCTCTTTTACTAAAGCATGACATTGTTTTTTGCTAACTATGGTTCTGTGAATTATTCCTGGTTCAGTTTGGCATATGGGAAGACATGCCCTCTTCCTGGCACTGTGAGGACACCCGATGCTCTCCTTTAATTGTGTGAGACATTGAGTGTCTAAGCCCCAGAATATTTCCTGGAGTACTCATGTTGTGTGCTCTGTAGTATGTTCACAATGGCCTAGTGAGATGCCCAGAGCATCATCTCTTCTTTGTGTCTTTTTTCCAGACTTCTGACCTGTGATTTCTGGCTGCCTTATTCACCAGCTCAGCTCCAGGAGTCTGGGGGAGTCAGAACAGCTTTGTCCTCACCCTGTTCTAACCTAGTCTGAACTATCTCTTAGCACAGAGATAGAGAATTGGGGTAATATCATCTAACTATTTTAGTGTTTATTAGCTAACAATTTCTGACATGTCTGAAGTATGTAATCTTCAGTTTTTAAAACACATTTTTTTCTGATTTGTGTTGTTTGAGGTAGGAATCGAAATCAGCACCTTTTACTTGACCTTGGGTGGAATTGGAGAGCAGTAACCTCTGGGCACTTGCTGTAGATCACTGGCAATGTGCCTCCTCACACTCTGACCAGCTGTTTCTTGTTCTCACTTCATGCCTACTCCTCTCTTCCATTAGGACATACTCCTGCATGCCTATTTGACATTAAAACTTTGTTTGATTTCAGTATCATCTGAGTCTTTAATGTTAGTTTTTATGTCTTTCTTCTCTTCTCTATTTGGTTTTAGGCAAAATACTTTAACTGTCTTCTCTTTTTACCTGTAGATTGTACCATGTATTCCACTGTGTCCTCAGTATACCTTTCTGCAGTGCACCATAAGTTTATGTGAAACTCTATTCTGGTTTATTTATGAAAAGTGCTGCAATACTTAAATTGTGCTTTTTATCCAATACAGATTCTGGCAGCCTAGTGCAAGTCTGGTTTGCAGTTTCTTCATATAAAAGATCAATGGAAATTAAAAAACTTAATTGTGAACTAATCACAGAAGAAAATGAAAGTTTAAGAAATGACATTATTGTAGTACAAAAAGAAAGGTCTCAAATCGAGTTTGAAAAGACTAAGTTGCGAGCAGAGATACACAATATGAGGTATGATGCCCCAATATTTGAGAACTATTTTAACTGTTTACATTAGAGGATAAATAGAACATTTGTAGTTTGTCACTAACTCTTAGGACAGTTCCACTCATTTGCTGATATTTCTCTCACTTAAAATCTCCTCTTCCTGACATCTGCACCATCCTATCACTTCTTAGTGCCTGACAACTTAGGATTCACCTACACTGCTTTACACACAAACCACTCAGATGTCCTGTATCTACACAGGGCCTTGCCTCACTGACTTTTCTATGCAATATGGCTTCATCCCACCATTGTCATGTTACACTTGAATTTTGACATAAACTACAGGACCATCACCAGAATGGTTACTAGGAAGTGATTTTGCAGCTCAAGTAATGCCCAGGCCTGTGGACACAGGGCAGCTATACCTCAAGACTCACTTCCCTATCTGGCTTTTTGCAACAGAGTGTCACAGAGGCTGTCTACATGGTGCCCTTGAGAGTCACTGCTCTCCTAAAGAATGCATTGCCACTTTGTCTTACTTTTATGCTTGGACTTTTGAAGGTTGGCCTTGTCTCAAAGGCAGCACTCTTAATGCAAACTGTTCTAACCTGTTCTCAGTGTTGCTGGGCCTTTTACCTGGTTCACCATCTTGTCTAAACACCAGGATGACACCCCATTTTTTACTAAACTGCATACTTGTGACCCACCTGTTTATCCTTTTTACTTTCGAATATCACTGTAAGCAAAGCTAAAACCATGAGCATTAACAATGTGATAGCCTGAACTGTAATGATTTTTGGAATATTTCCTATACTAGATAAACGTATTGACTACTTTTAAACTCCATATCACCAGGAACTTCAGGCAAGGATCCAGATTCCAGGACAGAATCTAATATGTATGGCCTCGGGCCCACTCTGTAGAAGAGTACTTTATTCTACCTGAAGGCTCATGATCTGCACTGTTGTAAATGAGTTCTTGTCTTATGAACTCATGCAAGAGTGGTTCATTAGTCCAGCCTTATTTTGAGCCAACTGTAAACCACAGCTCCCAGGCTTTCCAAATGCTTACAAATCAAGTCTCCAAAGTCTAAGAGAAGCACATGGGCAGTTTCATCACAGAAGTGATGATGTGGCACCAACTTCCTTTTTAATCACTTTCCTCACTACTGAGGTAATGGCTCAGAAGTCAGCGTGATAGAGAAAACGATACTGGCTCAGCATTTCAGAGAACCTCTAGTCTATCTGTCAGGAGAGATCTGATGGCAGCGTTCTGTCTTTGGCAGCAGATCACGGGGCACTGACTATATTGCGTGAGGTATTTTGTGAACACACAGACACTGCGTCAAGAGCTTGGGACATGAGAGTCACTCACAGAGGTCTATAATGAAAGCACTGTGCTGAATAGCTCTATTGTTTATAAGAAAGCAACGAAGAAAGAGAAATTGCATCAATCATACTAACTACACACTCTGGAAATCAGGAAAAAATTCTAGTCTTAGTTACTTAAAGTTCAAAGTTTACATTGGTGGATGGTACTCACTCCATGTGTGTATGCTTTGTATGCATGAAAGTTTAATACCCACTAAGACAAAAACAGAAAATGCATATTTCTTCAAATTACTGCTAAAGTTTATACAGATAAAGGGGCACACAAAAAGTGATAGTTTCCAAATCACTATCTTTCAAAATTTCAGAATTTGTGTAATCATTCACATGTTTTTTCAGAAACTAATTTGGTATTTTCTAATGTGACCAGATATGCACAATCATTCTAAAACATATTTTTAGGCTCACAGCTGAAAATGCAGACCTAGAAGCTGCCATAAAACTCCAATCAAAAGAGAATGAACAGCTTCCAAGAACCCCGGTAAGTGCACACTTGTGAAGTCCATTTTGTATTAATTCTGTGAGACTCAAAAGAAATTTTCCTGTGTTCAGCAGTGTCATATAACCACACTTTAGGAGATAGAAATATTCTCCATGTTCAAACATTTGATATGTTCATATTGTTACTATTTGTTAGGAGTCATTAAGTGTCAGTTAAATTCTCTGTCCATGTAGCAGTGCACTAGTAGTAGGTTCTCCACTAAGGATATAATCCATTTAGTCACAGGTTCTTGGCTCAGAAAAAGGTTCCAGGTTTGGGTTTGACATATAGAGTGGGCCTTACATCCAATTAGAAAATGGTAAATTATTTTCAGGATAATCAAGAGTCTTATTTACCACCAGTTATGTCCTGCAATGCTATTCAGTTGCAGGTAGCAGGGTTCACATCTGTGTTAGACTGCTGATTTCTTTTCTCCTCTAGCAGTGTGCATTGCAGCTCGCTAGAACTATGAAGGCTAGCTAGCTAGTAGGAAAAATGTTTCCAGGTTATATTATTGATTTCCACATGTTATAGGACTCGAGGTGTGAGGTCTCCAGGAATAAGTTCTTACCATCAGGTTCTAGAGGGTGACCAAGAACGTTAGCAATTCCCTGGATATTGGGGTTTTATATGACCCAGATTGTTAACACTGCAAAAGCAGCAACCTCTTCCTGCTACAGAATATTTTTAACCCTGTGGTGTTGAATAGAGCCATCATTACCCCATTGTAGGGTAACTTTTTTTTTCATTCTTTTTATACACGGGTCTATGTATATACCTTAGGAAGTTTCTATAGTATCACGCTACCATATGACATTTTTAGAAGGTTTTTAGTATTTGTTATCCCACTCTTTTTTAGTAATTATTTATTCACATTTCAAATGTTACCCCCCTTCTTAGGACCCCCTCCACAAGCACCCCACCTCTTTACCCTCCCATTTGCCTCTAAAAGTGTGCTCCCTCACCCACTCACTCATTCCTACTTCAGCCTTCTAGCATCCCACTCCTCTAGGGCATCAAGCATCCACAGGAACAAGCCCATACCCTCCCTATGAGGCCAGACAAGGCAATCCTGTAGCAGGGGCCATGGACTAGCCCTTGTATGCTGTTTGGTTGGTGGCTTAGTTCTTGGGAGCTCTGAGGTGTGCAATTAGTTGATAGTGTTGTTCATCCTATGGGGTTGCAATCCCCTTCAGCTTCTTCAGTCCTTCTCCTAATTCTTCCCATAGGGGTCCCCAGGCTCAGTCCAATGGGTGTAAACATGCATATGACTCAGTCAGATGCTGGTAGAGAGTCTCAGATTATGCCTATGCTAGACTGCATGCACATCTTGTCATTATCAATACTGTTAGAGTTTGGTGTCTGTGTATGAGATGGATGCAAAGTTGGGGCTGACTCTGGCCTTTCCTTCAGTCTCTGCTCCAATTTTGTCTCTGCATTTTCTTTAGACAGAAGCAATTCTGGGACAAAATTTTTGAGATGTGTGGATTGCCAAATCCCTCAGCTCAGGAACATGTCTATCTACTGGAGGTGGTCTCTTCAGGTTCCATTTCCCCACTGTTGGTCATTTTGACTAAAGACCTCCCCAATGGGTCCTGGGACTATCTCACATCCCTGGTGCCTGGGATTTTCTATGAGAAATGAAAGAGAAAGGAGACAAGCATAGAGAGACTTGAGATAAGAAGTTAAGGCTAGTAGTGTGGATTGACTTGAAGCTCACATTTGCAGTCACTCAGTGCCAATTGTGAACAGGATACCCAAGTGATGCTTAGTCTACCAGAGAAAGGGATCGCTTCTGAGCTCACTGGCAGGTGCTATTAGGGGTGAGTTAGATTAGAACGTGTCTTGTTGAAATGGATAAGGTACCAAGAAGAGAGTTGGCAAAACCACGTTTTGCGTGTCTTAAGGTTTCTATTGCGGGAACAGACACCATGACCATGGCAACACTTATAAAGGACAGAAGTTCTTTGGGACTATCTTACAGGTTCAGAGGTTCAGTCCAATACCAAGGCAGGAAGAATGGTAGTGTTTAGGCAGACAAAGTGCTAAAGAAGGAGCTGAGAGTTCTCCATCTTGATCCAAAATCTGTCAGAAGACTGACATCATCAGGGAGCTAGGAGAAAGCTATCTTCAGAAATGGATGAAACTTCAAAGCCCACTGCCACAGTGAGTCAATTCCTCCAACAAGGCCACATCTACTCCTAATAGGCCTTGCCTCTTAAGAGTGCCTCTCCCCAAGAAACAAGCATCTCCCAACCCCCACACTGTGAGTAAAGAAGATCCTCCCCAAAGGTCCTGCCAATGTCAGGGCTAGGGTGCTTTTGTGATGAGAAACGAGGGCTCGACCAGACCAGCAGAGCCAGTTGGCACTCCAAGAGGGTCATAGGGTCGTTATCTCCAAGTAGCATAGGGATGGGAGTATGAGTATTCTTTCTGCTGAGGAAGAGAGACTATCCATGTGTGTCTACAGATGATGGGAAAGGTAAGAACACAGCAAAACAAGGAGATGAGTTCTGCCAAGTGAGTGCCATAAGTCCTGGGAGGTTGAGGGTTGAAAGTGTGAGATCTCTACTTATGATGGTTAGAGGCATTGAGTCCTTCAGTATAGACGGTAATGGTCTTGGAGACTTAGTAGGGGTGGGATAGCCAAGGAAGGAGGAGTAATTAGGACCATTAATTATAATAGCAACAAGGGTGAAGGTGGTCCTGAAGAAGTAGGAGGGTTAGTGTACCCAAAGGAAGTAGGAGGGTTAATGTGCCCAAAGGAAGCTAGAATTTAGGCTCCTACTGGTCATGGAATAGCTCTGCCAGTGACTCACAAGGTCTTTCCAGGGATTGACTCTCACAGGTTAGAGTGAGGAGTGGAATTTATGCCTGGGGAAAAACTATGGAGTCCTGGAACCACAGGTTAGAGTTCAAAGTGCATGTGTGGACTCTGTTTGTGCAACTGGAATATGGTAATAGGATGGAATGTTGCTGTGGCAAGCAAGGAAGATGGACACTTCTAATAGCAGAACCCTGGTGAGTCTTGAGGGAGGAGAGAGGGTTAGAGTGTGAAGAGAGGGGGACTTCAACCTGGGAGGTGCTGTCAGAATCCTAGAATAAAGGTGTATAGTAGAGAATAGAGAAACAAGGTGCCCTTTACTGAGGAAGAGCCAGAGGAAGAGTCCCAGAAAGAGGGCTACATCAGTGAGCTAGGAAAAAAACTTGCTGTGTTTAACAAATAAAAATTGTAAATTTACATTTCAGAAGATGTCATAATGAAAATCTCATATATCGGAGCTCTTCTGTAAAAGGTTATTACTGGGGGCCAAAGAGATGACTCAGTGTGTAAGAGAACTTGCTGCTCTTGCACAAGACCTGGGTTCAGGTACCGGCATCCACATGGCAACGCCCAGGTTTTTGGAACTCCAGCTCTTGGGGGATCTTGTAACCTCCTGTCCTCAGATCTGGCATTAGCTAGACCTGAGCCTACAGAACTACATTCTTGCAAAACACCCATACAATAAGACAATTGTAAAAATAATTATTTTGAAATCTCTACTCATAGGTATCAATTTCATAAAATATTTTCTAAAATTGTCTAAGCTTATTATGCATGGTAAGTAATATTTTAAGGAAGAAAAGTGGATCTCTATATTTAAATTTTTATTCCTATATATTTTCCAAGTCTGAAGAGTTGTACCATTCACTGACACAGAGTTTGGATGAAATGAAAAGGAAAACAAGTGAACTAGACAAAGAAATAGCCAGGTAAGACATTCATTTTCCAAAGCACTCCCCCATGACTAAAGGGTGATTTTACCAAAGGCTAAATATAAATTTCTATCATATCTGCATGATTATAATAAAACAAACAGATCTATTTAAAACTCATGTAAGAAACTGATAACGTTAATTCCAATTTTGGAAGGCCAATATTATTTACTCATATCTGTGATGATTTTGACCACAATAAGTGACAGTGAAAGTGCTCTCTAATGTCAACTGTAATCTTCCTAATATATTTTGGGTTTATATTTTGAAATATGTTTTTGTTCTTTCATTCTATATTTCAGCACATTAATACCTATATCTTGTTTGTGTGCTTATTATAAAAGATCAAAATTTACATGGATTGAATTGGGTTTTCTTTCACATTTAAATAGTTAGCCATGGTATGTTATTCAGATAGACTCATAAAAAATTACTAATTTTCCATATTCATAATCCACATATGCATGAAATATAAACATGGTTACACCTGATGAACCTGAAATATATACTTTAAGAAATATACATGTAGGTTTATATAAACAGATACAGATGAGTTTGTAAATTTGACATAAACCAGACATACCTGAGAAAGGGGAATCACAATTGAGAAAATGCCTCTATGAAGATTTGCCTATAGAGAAGCTTGTGCAGATATTTTCTTCATTACTGTTGAGTGTGGGGTAATCAGATCATTGCAGATAGGTTCCACCACTGGCAGGTGATCCTGGGGTATAAGAGAAATCAGGTCACACAAAATATGAGCAGCAATCCCATAAGTAGCCTTCCTGTCTGGCCTCTGTGCTGCCTAGTCTTATGTCTACTTGACACAAGTTATAGTCGTCTAAGAGAAGGGAGCCTCAACTGAGAATGACTCCACAAGATCTAGTTGTAGGTAAGCTTGTAGGACATTTTTATAGTTAGTGATGGAAGTGGGAGGGCCTATCTCCTTGTGGGTAGGGCTACTTCTGGGTCAGTGGTCCTGGGTTCTACTAGAATGCAGGCTGAGCAAGCCAGTATGCAGCACCCTTCCATGGCCTCTGCACAAGTTCCTACCCCCAGGTTCCTGCTCAGCTTGAATTTCTGTCCTGACTTCCTTCAATGATGGACAGTGATTTGGAAGTGTAAGGTAGATTAACCCTTTCTTTTCAAGATGTTTCAGTTAAGGTGTTTGATCACAGCAATAAGAGCCCTAACTAGATAACTAATATATTGCTCAATGACTACTAAACTCTATTATTTTCAGAACATTGTCAAATGCCTGTGCATTCTTACCACAGGGGAAGTCTTAGATTACATATTTTGGAGGCCCTGAATACAGAATCCACAGACATGGAGCAGATCTCCCTCTCTCCCTCTCCCTCCCTCCTTCCCCCTTTCTCTCCCTCTACCTCTGCCTCCCTTGCTTCCTCCCTCCCTCCCTCTCTACGAATGAATATACAGAATGATAAATAACATGAAAACCTTTGGACTTGTAATGAATAAAAGATGTCATTATTCTATTACCTGAAAAAAAATGCAAAATTTCTCATAACTTTTGAGTCTCCTAAATAGCAAGATGCTTTTCTTTTTATTTTAATTTTGATTTCTCTGAAGTATAACTAATAATTTCCTGTGATTTAACATTATGCATATGATATTGCATCTTCTGCATTTTGTGAAAACTGCACTAAGAAAATTCCACTATCTGGTCTCTAGATTTCTTCTTAAAAACTTTTATTAGTTACTCACCTGGTGCTAAGATAAAATACAACAACCAAAGACAACTTCAGGAATAAACGGACTGTTTTTCCAGAGGGACAGAGTCCACAATAGCTAGGAAAGCAGAGCATGACTTCAGAAAGAGGAGGCTGGGTGACCACAGTTCCATACATACATAGCAGGTAGACAGAGAAAGGAACTAGGGAGTGGGGTAAGTGTATAAACCATGTCCTCCTCGATGGTCTACTTCCTTCAAAGTGCCTCTGCCTCCTGAAGTTTCTGCAACCTTCCCAAGCAGCACCAGTAACTGGAGTCCAAGTGTTCAAACACTTTTTTAAACTACCATAGACCTTTTCAAGTCTTTCCCGTATTTCTAGATTTGACCACCTATATCTTAAAGCACTGCCTGTACTCTCTTCTTTCCCCAGTTATCCCTCAAAGACATTTTTTGTCATCATTCTAAATTTTAATTTTTTTTATTGGAACTTAACCAAGGTGCTTACATACTTGGTACCACTATGTGGAATGCATAGTTTTTATTTATATGTGTTTGTGTGTCTTGGATGCATGTATTCATTTGTGTGTATGTATGATCTGAGCCTCCTCCCCATCCAGCATTAAACAAGAAAATGTTCCTGCAGTCATGTCTACATAACGGTATGATAGATACATTTTCTCAGTAAAGTTTCGCTCTTGTCAAATGAAACTTGCTTCTGTCAACTTGATAAAAGTGAATAGCACCAACAAAAACAAAACAAGACAAAATCAAAATTAACCAACAGAATATTGGCATCTAATTTCAGTTCCCAGCATTCACCTTCAAGTAGCATCTAACTACCTGTAACTCAGCTTCTGAAATTTCAGTACTTCTGACCAGTGAGGCCACTTGCATTCCTTCGTACATATTCACACAGAGATGCACAAATACACAGTCAAATCAAAAAGAAAATAATAAGTAAATGATTTATTTTGATATATGAAAAGATGATACATGATATTTATTACAATTCTACTTATTCCAATATTAATACTTTATTTACCATTTATATTTCAACATTTTTATTTTAAAATTCAGGTTTCAATCTCATAATATTTTAAAGAAGTCATAGAATCATATTTATGAGAATGGTTCATAAACATAAATTTTTCTTTCATATGATAAAACATATTACCTACTTAAAATGTAGTAAATGTTTATAATTTAAAAATTCCAGTTACTAGCCAGGCATATTCTCATATCTATAATCCAAACACTTGTAAAGTAGTCTGGAGGATCGAGTGTTTAAAACCAGATTGCCTCAAAAAACAACACAAATACACATGAACACAGACACATACAATGATAATAATACCTTACTTGTTTTACATATTTTTCTAGCTTTGAGAATCTGTGCACAATGAAGGAGGAAGACTCAGATGCACATAAAAATGGAGAGTTTTCAGATTCCAGTGCTTCAAGTACAACTCTCTGTGAAAATGAGATGGTGTTTAAACTAAGAGAGGAGGTACATTTAAATTAATTTGGGGATGAAAAATTCATCTAATTTAGTACAATGTAAATATAAAGAGTTTGGAAATTTTTGAAAACTTGAGGTCATGTTAAAAAAGCAACAACTCTCCTTTTAGATTGTCCTATTTGTGTCTTGAAATTCCTATGCTGTTCTAAACCCATTTGGTATGTATGCTCCTGCCCAAACTTGAGTCACAGGAACCAAGTTCCAGAATCTATATGTCCAGAAACAACAATTTTTGTGTATTTTCCTCCTTCTATTGAAAAAATATGGTTCAGTCTGGATTTTATTGATCATGATTCATGAAATAATTTTAGAACTCATATGAAGACATCATTGTGTATACCTCTAAATTTCAGAGATTTGATTCATCAAAGATAAATAATTTTTCAAATAATAGTTGGAATCACTAAATTTCGAAAGTAGTTTTTATGTTATGGAAAAAAATTTCAGTCTAAAAGGAGATGAGATGGACTTTTCCACAGAAGCAAGGAGAAGTAAACATTAGGAATCTTGGAAAAGAGAAAATAAATCCAATTTTCGCAAATAAAATATAAGCTTGTATTTTCTTCATTTTTTGGAAGGGATATATACTCTAGCTTTATTTTTCTCATTTTTCTACGTTTTTGTCCATTTCACATGAGTTTTCCAGTTAAATTGCCTTTTATTATCTGTGAGGAAGAAATTATCTGTTCTTAAAATTGAATGTATATTTTATGTTGTAAAAATTAATTTTCAATTAATTTTTAGTAATTAATTCTTTTTATTTAATTTATTAATTTAATAGTAATTAGTAATTAGTAATTAGTAAATTGATTTATTCAACTTTTAAGTTCATGTATAGGAAAATATACTTCAAACTTTACTCACCCACCACCCAGCGTTAGTTTCACTTCTATATGGTTGCTGCCTTTTTCTAATCCACATGTCACCTGACAGTACCTTCCACTATCTTCTGAAACAGAATGTTGTTATATAATTTAACAAAAACGTCTATAATACTTCATGTTGTTTTATGTACCTTCGTTTGGCAGGGGTTTTCATGCATAAACCAGAATACACCCAGTTTAAAAAAAAAGTAAAGAAATGCCTGTTCTAAGAGACACAATGATTTGACAGTCATACCAATATTAAATTAGCTAAAAGACACATGAGAACCTCACTTATGTACCTGATAATCAATGCTTAGGGAGTTTTCCTGATCTGATTGGGAAAACAGTTTATAGGTTCTCTCTCTCTCTCTCTCTCTCTCTCTCTCTCTCTCTCTCTCTCTCTCTCTGCTGTTTGTTTGATTTGGTTGGATTTTTTTAGATTTAATGTTATCAATAATTCATTAATGTAATGAATGAAGGTGTGAATTTGCAAACCATGTGTAAAGTCTGGGTTCATGCTGCAATTGCTGAAATTCATGATGAATTCAATTGAATTCATGCTGAAATTGCTATTGGTGTTGTGCTAACTTTTTTCTGCCTGCTGCATGACTAGACAATATTAATTGTTTTCACTCAGCTTGAAAGTATCGAAACAAAACTACAACAAGCACAATCCCACTGGAAATGCCTGAACGATGAAAATAATGCCCTGCAGCAGAAGTCAGCAGAGATGGCAGCAGCCCAGGAGAAGTGTGAGATGCTAGAGCGCAAAATACAGCAGCATGAAGAGATAATACTCAGCCTCAAAACCCATATGGACCAGAACATGGTAGAGTGCAGCGAGGTAGAAAAGCACAGGAAAGCCATTGAAAGGCAACACAGATGTCAAGTAATGGAAGAAATAAACATAGTAAATCGATTATTACACGTGACTACAGTCATCTGTCATGTGCTGTAATTAACTCCACCTCAAATTTCAATTTCAATGTATTGTGTTTATGATTGTATGTGTTTCTTCTGTGTTTCATGGCAACTTCTGTTGTAGATTTTTGGGAAAAGAAGCCATCCACTTTTATTGGTAATCATCTTAGATTTGACTACTAGTGCAAAAAGAATTCATCTTTCAGAATTCCTGTTTTCAATAGGGAATCATGTGATCTTTGCGATTACTTGAAAAATTGTGAGAAAGAAATTGTGATGTGGATATGATAATGAACTTCAGTTGTTTATGAGTTCCATGCTTTACTATAAAATTGTACTATATTATTTTGGAATTATTATATGAATACTTCAGGTGTGAGGATGTAGTGCTATGGTTGGATAGCTCTCTGTCATCCACAAGTCCCTGGGTCCAGTCTACAGCACCACAGGAAGAATTCTTTAAAAAATTCTGCTTAAATGAACTTGATGTTGATGATAAAGTATTTGAACTCCAACCGCTTTCTCTTTCATTTAAAATATTCTTTGCCTTGTAGATTTAAATGTAAAGAAAATTACACAATAATTTGTTGGATAGTTATGTTTCAAATAAGTGTTTCCTTTATTTGGAATAAATACAGTGATTTTTGTAATTTAAACAGAATTTTTCTTTTATTTGAAGTCATTTAGTTTGATCTTGGTAATTTCAAACATGAATACTAGGTATTTTGATCACACCAAACACTCCTCTTAAACCCTTTGAACTCTCCTTGGATGTCCTATTTTAAAATGTGTGTTTTTAATGTTCTTTAGGAAGAGGCTGCCTCTGACCAACTGAAAGAGCATGAAAGACAGGAGTATATCATGTCAATGGAGCACAGAATCAATGATATTAAAGCTGAGATGATGGACATACAATCTAATACAATTTCTTTGAAAAAAGAACTGAAATTACATAAAAAACTCTATAGAGCTGAATTAAAAACTGCAGAATCATTAAAATATGAACTTGAAAAGTAAGTCAGAGCAGTAAGTCTAGAAGCCTAGAAAGCCAGTGGATTGAATTTAAACTGTATTCTGTAGTGAAATGACTCATGTGGTTATTAGAATCTGAGAGAATATTACCTTCCAGAAATAATATCCATAAGTGTACTTCCCATTAAAACGCTTGTGTAGGACAGGCAGCATTCCCCAACTGCTGGGCTAAGTTCAATGTAACTTTCTTTCCCTTTAATAAGAGTATAAGCTTGGGATTGCATTGGAAATTTAAATGAAATAAATACCCAATTAAAAAAAATAATAGTATAAGCTAACTTGAGGTGTGGACATTCAGCTAAGTACATATGCACGTTGCTAATTTCCAATTCCTAATTCATACAGCTGTAATTTTGGGATTCTTCTCATCAATGTTCACTTAAGTAGAAGTGTTTGAAGGAAGGTTATAATAGAAACACAAAGGATGTAGCACACACCACAAAGTCTATTATTCTGGCTCTTGGGATGTTATCTCTTTGTAATAGGCAATTTGTGTGTTACACGGAGGAAATCTGGAGGCAAACTGTACATTAAAGATTTCCTACTTTACATAAGGAACTACACTTGCCTTTGACCTTAAGGACTACTGCAGGCATGAAGAGAAGTATAGTTTACAAAAGGGCTAACCACAATTGCGCGTTCAGTATGGAAGGGCTGCATGAATGGCAAAAGGTCAGACCCCACACCTAGTAACTCAATGAAGATCTTATGGACTACTGGTCTCACTGGGTAGGCTTAATTAATTTTGTGATCACTGACTCAGTTATTGAGTGCCCCCTAAATCTTGTTGCTCATAACATCTCCAAGTAACTATAGAAAGTATGGAGAGTGGGAACAAATGATTGAAAATATTTGAGGGATAGTTACATATACTTAACCTGACTCACCAAACACATGCAGTTAAAAAGTTTCAATTTGCCATTTAATTGTATATTTGAAGTACATATGGTTTACAAATTTATGCATATTTAAATGCCTATGACTATGAAACAAATTAATGTATCAACCAACTCAACATTTCTTAACTTGTTACACTTTAAATACAGTGGCATCAAGAAGTTTATAAGTACAACCCTTCTAGAAGGCAGTACAGTTGCTTACAAAGTCATGCCTCTTTGCTTACCTTTTCAACCTCTCTAAAGTTTTTTAAGTTGCCATACTTTATGGTAGACCACATGCTAAGTAGTTGGTCAGTACAAAGCACAACAAATGCCATTTTTATAGTTTTTTAAAAATCATATTTCTTTGTTTAGGCTCTTTAAATTTACTGTTTAACTTCTCAACTTACATCCTGTTCACCGCTGCCCTCCTGGTCACCCCTTTCCACAATCATTCCTTCTTCCCCCACTCCCCTTGATCTATGAGTGGGTGGGGGCAATCTGGCTTTCCCCTAACATGACAGTTCAAGGCTCTGCAGGGCTATGTACTTCCTCTTCCACTGAGGCCAGACAAGCTGCCCAGCTTGATGAACTTATCCCATGTACAGACAACAGCTTTTGGGATAGCCCCCACACTAGTTGTTCAGGACTTACATAAAGACCAAGCTGCACTTCTGCCTCATATGTGTAGAGAGGCCCAGGCTGGTTGGTGGTTCAGTCTCTGAGATCCCCAAGGGTGTCCACCTTAGTTGAATTGTTGGTGTTCCTATCCCCTCTTGAGCTGCAATCATTCCTTCCATTCTTTCTTAAGAGGCCCCAAGCTGCATCCACTATTTGACTGAAAGTGTGGGCATCTGTGTGTCAGTTGGCTGTTGGAGCCTTACAAAGGACAGCCATGCTAGATTCTAGCCTGCAAGCATAACAGAGTATCATCAATAGTGTCAGGGATAGGTATTTGCCTACGAGATGGGTTTCAGGTTGGGTTGGTTATTGGTTGGCTGTTCTCTCAATCTCTGCTCCATCCACAGTGTCTGTATTTCTTGTAAAAAGTGTAAGTTTTGCATCAGAAGTTGAGCGGGTGAGTTGGTGTTCTTATTGCCAGACCGTAGCCCCTGCCTGGTCACAGTAGGCAGCCTTCCAAGGCTTTATATCCGCAATGCTGTGAGTCACTGCTAAGGACACCCCCATTGATTCTTGGGCTCCTCCCCTATCTTTCTTCACCTCTCTGTCTTTCCTGGAGATCAATTCTATCTCCCCTCTCTCCAGTAATTTGCAGATTTCCATTAATTCTTATGGCAATCCTGACATACCCCTATGAGCCTCCACACTCCTGAACACTCCAACACCCACTTTTGTTCTATTTTCCTCTCTCACCAAGTTTCTTCCCTCCATCTGCCTTCCACCACTATTACCTTCTCCCTTCCAAATGAGACTCAAGCATCCTTGTTTGTGCCATCCTTCTGTCTAGTCTCCCTGGGTTCGTGGAATGCAATATGAATGTCCTTTATTTATGGCTATTAAACAATTATGAGTTAATACATACTGTTCATGTCCATTTGGGATTGGGTTACCTCACTCAGTTTGATAGTCTCAATTTTGCCTGCAAAATTAAAGATGTCTTTGTTTTTCATGGTTGAATAGTATTTCATTGTTTAGATGTACCACATTTTTCTTTTATCCATTCTTAAGTGAGGAACATCTAGGTTGTTTCCAGTTTCTAGATATTACAAATAAAACTGGTATGAACATAGCTGAGCAAATGTCTTTGTGGAATGGTGGAACATGTTTCGGTATATGCCTAGAAGTGGCAAATTTGGGTCTTGAGGTAGATGGATTCCCAGTTTTCAGATAACCTACCAAATTGATTTCCAAAGTGGTTGTGCCAGTTTGCAACCCCACTCTTGCCAGCATGTGGTATCTCTTGAGTTTGTTTTAACCTTAGCCATTCTGAAAGGTGTAAGATGGAGTCTCAGAGTTGTTTGGGTTTGCCTTTGGCTGGTGTGACAAAAGACTTTGAACATTTCTTTAAGTGTTTCTCAGTCATTTGAGATTACTCCATTGAGAATTTGCTGCTTAGATCTGTGCTACATTGTTTTAAATTTGATTACTTCTGTTGTTGGGACTTTTGTTTTTTGTTTGTTTTGTTTTGTATTTTGTTTTGTTTTTGTTTTTTGTTTTTTTGAGACAGGGTTTCTCTGTGTAGCCCTGGCTGACCTGGAACTCACTCTATAGACCAGGCTGGCCTCAAACTCTAAAATCCACCTGCCTCTGCCTCCCAAGTGCTGGGATTAAAGGTGTTCACCACCACTGGCCAGCTCTGTGTCTAATATTATATTGGCTGAAAGTATTTTGTATTCCAAAATTAAGTTAAAGCACTGTCTTCCATAGAGAGCCCCAAAACTAATTTTTTGTTAAAAAAAAAGAAAAGAAAAGAAAAGAAAAGAAAAGAAAAAATAGAAAAAGAAATACCTTTGACTCAAATTCATACTTCAAAATATAGGTCACTAAATTATCTTTCAAATTGTTTTTATTGTTGTTTGGTTTGGTAGATTTGTTTGGTAGATTCTAGTTGGTAGATTTTTTTTTTTTCCATTCATTAGTGTAAAGTGCCTTTCTCTGACTCTCTGATTAATTTCAGTTGAAAGTCTCTTTTATTATATATTATAATGGATACTCCAGCTTGCTTTCTAGGTATGTTTGCTTGGAAAGCTTTGTTCCAGCCCTTTAATCTGAGGTAATAGCTGCCTTTATCTCAGAAATTCGTTTCTTGTATGCAGCAGAATGATGGATCTCTTTTCGCATCACTTCTTTTAGCCTCTGTTTCCTTATTGAGGCAATGAGTCCATTGATGTTGAGAGATATTAATAACCAGTTATTTTTATTTCCTGTTATATTGATGGTGGTGCTGTTAGTGTTTGTGTAGTTGTATGGGTTTCCCTTATTTTTGCTGGCATGTAATTGTCCTTGTAACGTTTCGCCAGCAAAACACACTCAGACAACCAGATCCTTCTAAGGCAAAGCTTTATTGCTTACTTCTCAGGAAGACCCCGAACCCGGAAAAAGGAGCTGCTTAAATACCTCTCTGTGTGACGTGTCAGCTCCTGATTAGCTGCTCACTCATCACCTCACTGCTACACCCCGAGATGGGCAGTGACTTGGCACGAATTTACTCCAGCACCTGGGCACATTGCTTATTTACTAGTTAGGCACTGAGGAAGCCAGTGCCATCTTGTAATGGTGATTGCTCATGGCTCTCCACATCTCCCCCTTTTTATTTTATTAAAATGCAAGCCACTCTTTAATGGATGAAGATAGAGGTCGAATCCCTAGTGTGCAGAAATAGGGGCCATGTACAGGATTGGCTCTTAGGCTCACAGGTTTTTACCCAGAGCAACCCTGACCTGCTCCTGTGCTGTTTTTCCTAGGGGAGGGACACTTGGACACTCAACCCTCATGCAAATCGACTTGTCTTCTAGGAGTGCCCAAACCTCTGAGTGACTCCTATGCGGTGCTCAGCCCAACAATCGATAAGAGTTAAAAACCTACTCACTCGTTCCTGTGCAATGAGTTTAGCCTCTAGGGGTACAAGAGCTGAGTATGGCCTAGCGCGAGCTTTAATTGTTGAGTCTCTCTCATTTTCCGCAGAACCGAGGAGTGCAAGAGCAGAGAACTCAGATGCCAATTAAGTCTTAAGCATGGATAGCCAAATTTCAGGGGAGGCCCCTTGTTCAATGGCTGTAAGTGCTTGAACAATAACGACCTTGTCACGTTTTTGTTGGGTTCTGAGCTTACAAACCAACCAGAGCATAAACACAAGCCCACAGCAGATGGCAACAGCAAATAAAACTACCCCCACCCATTCCTTATAATAAGAAAATGCAGATGAAATCCAGGAGGAGAGACCCTCTGTCAATGACAGGTCCACTCGTGTTGAGTTGATCTTTAGAACGGCCACTCTCAGGGCCTCAAGGGTCTCATCGAATCTTTCAGACCAATTTCCTGCAAGATATAAAGAAAGCTGCCTAGACAGATTAGCTGCACGAGTAAATTTTTCATATTGAACACTGGTAATGCACAGAGCGCCTATTTTTCTTTCACAGCCCAACTGGGCCAACTGGTATAGGACACCTATCTGTTCCTCAACCAGATCAAGGCGCTAATTTAAAATCATCAGCCCTCCTTTCAACTGGGCACCAACACCTGTCTCATTACTTAGAATCCATTGGTAATATGGCCAAATATTTTCTTTTCCTGTAGCATCTCCTTTACCTGTTATTACAACAAAATCCAATGGAGGTGACAAAACAAAACCCTATGTTATTTCTTTCTGAGAAAAAAGTTTTTGATTGACAAGGTGAAAAAACTATAGGAAATGCAAGGTCCGGATGACACCAAGGCATGCTGTGTATAGCAGTAGTATTGCCAACAGGCCATCGTGATCTTTTGGGAATAGTCACATTTCCCTTTATTATAATTGTGGTGATGTTTATAGATGAAGTTACATTATTTCCAACATCACTTGAGTCTGACTGTGCTTCTTGAGCAACTTGCTTGTTAAAGCATTAAATAACACTCCAGAGCTCACTTTATTTTGGCTAATAAAACCTGTCCAATTAGAGATAATCTTTTTCTTTAAAAATATTCAGTTGTCAAAAACAAAGGCAAGATAGAAGAATTGGAATGTACCGGTAAAGGTACTGGCCATGATCTTACTATGGCCCACAAAGGTATACTTATCCTGGTCTCAATCATCAGGAGTAAGAATAACAGGATCATCTTGGGATTCATCTTGATCTTTCACGGTCCTTGTCAGTCGTGTCAGAACCCAAAGTGGATTTTCTTCACCCTGTGGAAAAAACACAAATAGCTCCCCGGGATCTGATTAAGATAGGATCTGGGCCATACCATTTATTATCAAGGACATTCTTCCACTTGACCATTTCATTGGGCGGTTGAGGCCATTGTCTGTGCCTTTCAGCTGGTGATCTCCCAGCATTATCCAGTTTTAAGAAATTAAGAGTAAATATTATAAGGGATAGAGCCATCTTTGGCGTCATAGCCTCTATCCCCCCTTTTTGTTTTTGTTTTTTAAAGAAGTTTTAATTTTCTTAGTTACTTAATGACCGGTTTGAGATAGAGGCCTTCATATACATTCCATGTCCTCCCCAGGATATAGCCTGTGGGAGTCGGTTGCCTTGATGCCAGGTGTAGGTCATGAATGTTTCTGACTAACAAGAACAGAACATTTGTTTCTATGGTGGTGTTTCAGCCCAGTCTTATATACTATTTAGATTTACAAAATAAGCAGCTAGGACTTATCTGTTTAGTCTTTCTTGCCAGTGGCTAACTTCAGCTTAGGAATTTTTCTCTTGAATAGGAGCCAGGTAATGATGTATGTGCTCTAATATGTTGAATATAAAAACGGTGCTCACACATCAAAATACAATTTTGTATTTTCATCAAAATTTTAGATACTGAACTGTTAGTCAGTTTTAATATAATATGAACAGTGACTAATTACCTTTCAATTGTTTCTCTTGAAGAGAGTTTGTAACTAGAATGCTTGAAAAGTCATTATAGTTACTCGTGTATAATTTATTTATTTATTAATCAGAAATTAGAGAAAATCTTTAAGTTGTCTCTGCAAATAACTATCTTCTAAAACCCAAATAAATATAAGAATCCTGAGTTTGTATCTTTTCAGGAGCTATCTGTAATCTTTATTAGTTAAAGCTTTATGTAAACCTCTATAACACAAAAGTAAATCTTGGGGGGTCTTTTCCAGGCAACCCAGGACAAGTTCTTAACTGCCCAAAAACAATTTTCTTAAAGAAACAGTGTTTTTTCTTATAAGTTGCATAAGCAATTGCAAGCTATGATATATATATAATATTGACTATTAATATACAACTTAAAGTTTGATTGTTCAACATTTTTAAACACCATCTTCAGCACACAATTTAATTATCTGTGCTGAAACAGGAGGAAACTCAAAAGAATAATCATGTGATTTAATTCACATATACTTTTCTCTCATATAAAGGCTATTTTTTAAACACAGTAAATGGGATGCATGCATGCATGAATTTATAAATTTTTAACTTATCTTAGGATAATGATTATCAATTTTACTTTATATGATGGTATGCAATAAATCAAACATCAATATTCTGCAATAACCAAATTAATGGCTGTTTGGAACAAGGAAAAGACACTAATACATGTAAGCAAACTCTGTACACTATAACTTTATATAAAGTAGGCAAGTCAAATCACAATGTATAGATAAATTTCACAGCCTAATTGACCTTTTATAAACTTTGAATTTGAATTTTATTTAGAACAACATCTGGCTAGGTCTGTAATAAGGCTCTAAGAAGTGTCACACAAGCCAAGCTGAAGCTGCTCCCCTCTGAGCTCTGCCTCAACCCAAATGCAAACTTTTCTCAATCTGAACACTCTGCCAGAGTCTTGGCTCAAAGATTATCCCTATATTGAAGTATCCCTAAAGACCTGCCCTCTTGTGTTTGTTCATGTTGTCTAGAAAGACTCTAATCCTGAGTTCCCAACCCCAAGCCAACTTTCTGTTACAAGTGAAAGGCTGTCTGCCCCTTTAAGAGCTCCGTTTGCAATCGGCCCTCAGCAAGGCTTTTTCAGCTGTACTTGGCTCCCAGCCACAGTGTAGCTAACTTATCAGCTTGTACTGTGCAAATTGAAACTGCTTTTAAAACAAGTTTTAACCATTTATATTTTTCAACATGAAACACAGAACAATAATCATTCAAACAACATAACAAAAACAAACATGAATTGACAGACATATGGACAATTTGTTTTGGTGCACCAAAAATAGACAATAGACAGACAGGGAATAGAACTTGGTGTCTCAAAGGGACACAGATATCCTTACCAGAGCTAAGAATATCTCCATAGGAGCCAGAGAGAAAGTAGGACGTCTCCCATTTTTCTTCTGTTTCCAGGAGAGCTCTGAAACAGCTTATTTTCATTTTTTCTCCTTTTTGCTAAAAGATCCTAAACAGGGGATAACTGTTTTTCTAAAACTTATTTTCTCTCTCTCATGTTCAGACTCTACTTCCTTATCTCCTTCTTCTGGGAATACTGCCAGTACTCAATAATACAATGAGAGGAGGCACAGTGACCCTGAGAGCTATCTTTAAGCCTTTAATGAAGGCTGCCTCTTTAGTCAAAGTCCTCGAGAGGAGGGTAAATTGAATTAATTTTAATTTTTATCCTTTGTACCTTTATAATTTATATTATCTTTTGTATCTTTATATTTTATATTATCTTTTGTTTTTCTTTTTTCTCCTTTTCTAAACTCTCCCCAGGCATTCTTTCCAGACATTATCTTTTCCTTGGGTTCAAGACCCGTGGAAAGGCCTGTATGCTTGATTGGTGCACCATGTTTCCCTTTTAGCTCCTACTCTCTCTCCCCCACTCTGCCTCTGATAGGCTTTCTTGAATTTCATCCAGAATTTTCTGCCCTGCCTTAACTACTTGTTGACATTCCTTGTCCTTTAAGCACGATCTTATCAGCTTCTACAACGGCATGTTTCCTGCTTTAAGTTTGCCGTTCTCCTGCTCCCCAACTAAATCTCTCCTGAGTTTCTCCCAAGAGGGGATATTTAAGAACCCTGAGCATGCAAACCACGGTGCTATGTGATCTATCTCTTTTTTTTTTCCATTTTTTATTAGGTATTTAGCTCATTTACATTTCCAATGCTATACCAAAAGTCCCCCATATCCACCCACCCCCACTCCCCTACCCACCCACTCCCCCTTTTTGGCCCTGGTGTTCCCCTGTATTGGGGCATATAAAGTTTGCAAGTCCAATGGGCCTCTCTTTCCAGTGATGGCCGACTAGGCCATCTTTTGATATATATGCAGCTAGAGCCAAGAGCTCCGGGGTATTGGTTAGTTCATAATGTTGTTCCACCTATAGGGTTGCAGATCCCTTTAGCTCCTTGGCTACTTTCTCTAGCTCCTCCATTAGGAGCCCTATGATCCATTCATTAGCTGACTGTGAGCATCCACTTCTGTGTTTGATAGGCCCCGGCATAGTCTCACAAGAGACAGCTACATCTGGGTCCTTTCAATAAAATCTTGCTAGGGTATGCAATGGTGTCAGCGTTTGGATGCTGATTATGGGGTGGATCCCTGGATATGGCAGTCTCTACATGGTCCATCCTTTCATCTCAGCTCCAAACTTTGTCTCTGTAACTCCTTCCATGGGTGTTTTGTTCCCAAATCTAAGGAGGGGCATAGTGTCCACACTTCAGTCTTCATTCTTCTTGAGTTTCATGTGTTTAGCAAATTATATCTTATATCTTGGGTATCCTAGGTTTGGGGCTAATATCCACTTATCAGTGAGTACATATTGTGTGAGTTTCTTTGTGAATGTGTTACCTCACTCAGGATGATGCCCTCCAGGTCCATCCATTTGGCTAGGAATTTCATAAATTCATTCTTTTAAATAGCTGAGTAGTACTCCATTGTGTAGATGTACCACATTTTCTGTATCCATTCCTCTGTTGAGGGGCATCTAGGTTCTTTCCAGCTTCTGGCTATTATAAATAAGGCTGCTATGAAGATAGTGGAGCATGTGTCCTTCTTACCAGTTGGGGCATCTTCTGGATATATGCCCAGGAGAGGTATTGATGGATCCTCCGGTAGTACAATGTCCAATTTTCTGAGGAACCGCCAGACTGATTTCCAGAGTGGTTGTACAAGCCTGCAATCCCACCAACAATGGAGGAGTGTTCCTCTTTCTCCACATCCTCGCCAGCATCTGCTGTCACCTGAATTTTTGATCTTAGCCATTCTCACTGGTGTGAGGTGGAATCTCAGGGTTGTTTTGATTTGCATTTCCCTGATGATTAAGGATGTTGAACATTTTTTCAGGTGTTTCTCTGCCATTCGGTATTCCTCAGGTGAGAATTCTTTGTTCAGTTCTGAGCCCCATTTTTTAATGGGGTTATTTGATTTTCTGAAGTCCACCTTCTTGAGTTCTTTATATATGTTGGATATTAGTCCCCTATCTGATTTAGGATAGGTAAAGATCCTTTCCCAATCTGTTGGTGGTCTTTTTGTCTTATTGACGGTGTCTTTTGCCTTGCAGAAACTTTGGAGTTTCATTAGGTCCCATTTGTCAATTCTCGATCTTACAGCACAAGCCATTGCTGTTCTGTTCAGGAATTTTTCCCCTGTGCCCATATCTTCAAGGCTTTTCCCCACTTTCTCCTCTATAAGTTTCAGTGTCTCTGGTTTTATGTGAAGTTCCTTGATCCACTTAGATTTGACCTTAGTACAAGGAGATAAGTATGGATCGATTCGCATTCTTCTACACGATAACAACCAATTGTACCAGCACCAATTGTTGAAAATGCTGTCTTTCTTCCACTGGATGGTTTTAGATCCCTTGTCGAAGATCAAGTGACCATAGGTGTGTGGGTTCATTTCTGGGTCTTCAATTCTATTCCATTGGTCTACTTGTCTGTCTCTATACCAGTACCATGCAGTTTTTATCACAATTGCTCTGTAGTAAAGCTTTAGGTCTGGCATGGTGATTCCGCCAGAAGTTCTTTTATCCTTGAGAAGCCTTTTTGCTATCCTAGGTTTTTTGTTATTCCAGACAAATTTGCAAATTGCTCCTTCCAATTCGTTGAAGAATTGATTTGGAATTTTGATGGGGATTGCATTGAATCTGTAGATTGCTTTTGGCAAGATAGCCATTTTTACAATGTTGATCCTGCCAATCCATGAGCATGGGAGATCTTTCCATCTTCTGAGATCTTCCTTAATTTCTTTCTTCAGAGATTTGAAGTTTTTATCATACAGATCTTTCACTTCCTTAGTTAGAGTCACGCCAAGATATTTTATATTATTTGTGACTATTGAGAAGGGTGTTGTTTCCCTAATTTCTTTCTCAGCCTGTTTATTCTTTGTATAGAGAAAGGCCATTGACTTGTTTGAGTTTATTTTATATCCAGCTACTTCACCGAAGCTGTTTATCAGGTTTAGGAGTTCTCTGGTAGAATTTTTAGGGTCACTTATATATACTATCATATCATCTGCAAAAAGTGATATTTTGACTTCCTCTTTTCCAATTTGTATCCCCTTGATCTCCTTTTTTTGTCGAATTGCTCTGGCTAATACTTCAAGTACTATGTTGAAAGGGTAGGGAGAAAGTGGGCAGCCTTGTCTAGTCCCTGATTTTAGTGGGATTGCTTCCAGCTTCTCTTCATTTACTTTGATGTTGGCTACTGGTTTGCTGTAGATTGCTTTTATCATGTTTAGGTATGGGCCTTGAATTCCTGATCTTTCCAACACTTTTATCATGAATGGGTGTTGGATCTTGTCAAATGCTTTTTCTGCATCTAACGAGATGATCATGTGGTTTTTGTCTTTGAGTTTGTTTATATAATGGATTACATTGATGGATTTTTGTATATTAAACCATCCCTGCATCCCTGGATTAAAACCTACTTAGTCAGGATGGATGATTGCTTTAATGTGTTCTTGGATTCGGTTAGCGAGAATTTTATTGAGGATTTTTGCATCGATATTCATAAGAGAAATTGGTCTGAAGTTCTCTATCTTTGTTGGGTCTTTCTGTGGTTTAGGTATCAGAGTAATAGTGGCTTCATAAAATGAGTTGGGTAGAGTACCTTCTACTTCTATTTTGTGAAATAGTTTGTGCAGAACTGGAATTAGATCTTCTTTGAAGGTCTGATAGAACTCTGCACTAAACCCATCTGGTCCTGGGCTTGTTTTGGTTGGGAGACTATTAATAACTGCTTCTATTTCTTTAGGTGAAATGGGACTTTTTAGATGGTCAACTTGATCCTGATTCAACTTTGGTACCTGGTATCTGTCCAGAAATTTGTCCATTTCGTCCAGGTTTTCCAGTTTTGTTGAGTATAGCCTTTTGTAGAAGGATCTGATGGTGATTTGGATTTCTTCAGGATCTGTTGTTATGTCTCCCTTTTCATTTCTGATTTTGTTAATTAGGATTTTGTCCCTGTGCCCTTTAGTGAGTCTAGCTAAGGGTTTATCTATCTTGTTGATTTTCTCAAAGAACCAACTCCTCGTTTGGTTAATTCTTTGAATAGTTCTTCTTGTTTCCACTTGGTTGATTTCACCCCTGAGTTTGATTATTTCCTGCCGTCTACTCCTCTTGGGTGAATTTGCTTCCTTTTTTTCTAGAGCATTTAGATGTGTTGTCAAGCTGCTAGTATGTGCTGTCTCCCGTTTTTTCTTGGAGGCACTCAGAGCTATGAGTTTCCCTCTTAGAAATGCTTTCATTGTGTCCCATAGGTTTGGGTACGTTGTGGCTTCATTTTCATTAAACTCTAAAAAGTCTTTAATTTCTTTCTTTATTCCTTCCTTGACCAAGGTATCATTGAGAAGAGTGTTATTCAGTTTCCACGTGAATGTTGGCTTTCCATTATTTATGTTGTTATTGAAGATCAGTCTTAGGCCATGGTGGTCTGATAGGATACATGGGACAATTTCAATATTTTTGTATCTATTGAGGCCTGTTTTGTGACCAATTATATGGTCAATTTTGGAGAAGGTCCCGTGAGGTGCTGAGAAGAAGGTATATCCTTTTGTTTTAGGATAAAATGTTCTGTAGATATCTGTCAGGTCCATTTGTTTCATAACTTCTGTTAGTTTCACTGTGTCCCTGTTTAGTTTCTGTTTCCTCGATCTGTCCTTTGAAGAAAGTGGTGTGTTGAAGTCTCCCACTATTATTGTGTGAGGTGCAATGTATGCTTTGAGCTTTACTAAAGTGTCTCTAATGAATGTGGCTGCCCTTGCATTTGGTGCGTAGATATTCAGAATTGAGAGTTCCTCTTGGAGGATTTTACCTTTGATGAGTATGAAGTGTCCCTCCTTGTCTTTTTTGATAACTTTGGGTTGGAAGTCGATTTTATCCGATATTAAAATGGCTACTCCAGCTTGTTTCTTCAGTCCATTTGCTTGGAAAATTGTTTTCCAGCCTTTCACTCTGAGGTAGTGTCTGTCTTTTTCCCTGAGATGGGTTTCCTGTAAGCAGCGGAATGTTGGGTCCTGTTTGTGTAGCCAGTCTGTTAGTCTATGTCTTTTTATTGGGGAATTGAGTCCATTGATATTAAGAGATATTAAGGAAACGTAATTGTTGCTTCCTTTTATTTTTGTTGTTAGAGTTGGCATTCTGTTCTTGTGTCTGTCTTCTTTTTGGTTTGTTGAATGATTACTTTCTTGGTTGTTCTAGGGCGTGATTTCCGTCCTTGTATTGCTTCTTTTCTGTTATTATCCTTTGAAGGGCTGGATTCGTGGAAAGATATTGTGTGAATTTGTTTTTGTCGTGGAATACTTTGGTTTCTCCATCTATGGTAATTGAGAGTTTGGCCGGGTATAGTAGCCTGGGCTGGCATTTGTGTTCTCTTAGTGTCTGTATAACATCTGTCCAGGCTCTTCTGGCTTTCATAGTCTCTGGTGAAAAGTCTGGTGTAATTCTGATAGGCCTTCCTTTATATGTTACTTGACCTTTCTCCCTTACTGCTTTTAATATTCTATCTTTATTTAGTGCATTTGTTGTTCTGTTTATTATGTGTTGGGAGGAATTTCTTTTCTGGTCCAGTCTATTTGGAGTTCTGTAGGCTTCTTGTATGATCATGGGCATCTCTTTTTTTATGTTTGGGAAGTTTTCTTCTATTATTTTGTTGAAGATATTACCTGGCCCTTTAAGTTGAAAATCTTCATTCTCATCAATTCCTATTATCCGTAGGTTTGGTCTTCTCATTGTGTCCTGGATTACCTGGAT